>NC_137455.1:20671851-20962141 GCF_964235325.1 Thermobia domestica
CATGGGATGTTAAACTGAAAGAAAAATTTTAGAACTGTACTTTAGGGAACACAGTCTTTCGTAATTGTTGAAAGTTTAAAACTAAAATATACACATGTAACATTTGTTGGCACAAGAAACAGAGAAAAAACATTTTTGGTAATTTCGTAGATAGTTATTTTAATTGTGTAAAACATGATCATCTGTAGGGCCTACTGAAATTAACCACAGTCGGTTTAAAACGTAAGTTTTGAAACAATGTATGAAATTACGAAAGAGTGTCATAATGATAAGATCAAACCTCGGCGCGTACAAATGTTTTAAGACGTCTACTGGTTAAGGAACGAAAGCAAAAAAAGGATCATTAAAATTCCCGTAGGAAGAAAGAAACGTTATTTTCAAGCTGATTTTTTTTTAAAGCAGCAAATCTCATGTTCTCGTGTTTGCGTAAACGGATATTTTTTTATATTTTAAAAAATCCTCTCTTTTGTTATGGTTGTCAGAAATTTCTTTTTTATGCAGTAATGGGGGAGTGAAATAGATCATCTTTCTTCCACTATTATTTTGTAACAAAATCTGGAGGGGGATTTTTTTTTTTTTAATTCCAGAATGCTACTTACGAATTTGTGTAACAAAGGAATGTCTGTTCCCGTTGCTTTTTATGCCTTTAATATAGTATGATAGAATAAGGAAGGAATATGGCTTTTAAAACTGACAAATTAATACGAGTCCATAATTTTTAAACAAAAGATACGAATTACTTACATTGTTTTTTTTCTCCCTCATGCCCTTCGTGTAAAGCGAAGTTCCACTTCCCCCCTTGGTTCCCCCAAGCAGACTGCAGATTAAATTCCCTATTCGCATTTTAAGCGGCTTCGCGGAATATGTAGGCGTTTCTTGCGAGAAATATATTAACGTATTTTTTCTTCTTCTTTTGTTGGGTTGTGTGAAGTTCTACGGTAAGCACATATATATGATTCAACTTTCTTCAATTCTTCGTGTTCTCTTTCATTTCAAGAGTTTGGTATCTCGGTTCATATAAGACGTCTGCTTTGCATTTTCATGGATTTCCGAGCTTCGATTCTCTAACGTGGGATGGGATCGTTATATAAGATTATTTGAATCGTATATGTATGTACGTGCTGTGGCATATTATTTCCGTATGTAGGTTTCCTTTCGTTTCTAAAAAATAAATTTGAAATTGGTTTTGATGACATCAAAAGTACCTCCGCCATTTTGAATTACCAGTGCCTTGATTAAAATATGGTTTAGTATTACTCTTTAATTTTTACGTTTGAGTGAAAGAAAATTTTAGTGCTTTGATATACCTGGTTTCATCTTTTAATTGTTTTTAAATATTTCTTTCGTTGTGAACATTAAATTTTATGAAATATAATTTTAATATCTCGTATGAATCAAATTTAATCTATCTTCCATATAAATAAAAATGAAACTGATTCTGTTTGTGACTTAATAACTTTTCGACCACGCGACCGATCTCAACTGCCACGGGCATCTTTTCAAACTTAAACCTTTCCATTTGTAGCCCCAGTTAGAAGTTCCTCTTCCGTGGAGTGTTTATCCCGATTTGTGTGGTAGTTACCATTTTCCCATAATCATTCATGACCTTCGTAATGTAGAGATCTGTACGGGCCGGAATTTTTAGCCCGGGCCCGGACCGGTCCGTGAATTTATAAGTTGAGACCCGGCCCAAGTCTGAAATATGTTTTAGCATTTAGGCCCGAACCCGGCCCGAGTTCTTGTCTTAATCAAATGAGCCCGAAATACAGAAACCTAATAATTAACACAAAACTGTATTTTTTATTTACAGCAATTAGAGGTTTAATTTTGCAGTTGTGCTTTAAAAGTCTTTCAGAAAGAATGGTGCAATATACATCGTTGTACAGTATATTTACAAAGTTAAGCGCGAAAAGGCCCGAGAAATATGGTTGTATATTTTAAAATTTACGGCCCGATCCTGGCCCGGGCCCGAAATAATATATCTTTTGTAGGCCTTATCCGGCTTAAGCCCGCGGTCACGGCTCGAGCCCGTGCATACCTGTACATATTTCTTTGAAAAATGTACATATTTCTTCTTACATTTTTAAAAAAAACTACTGTCGCATATGAGAAGAAACTAAGAACTTACTTTGTACTGGAACATAGTCTACACATATCACTTGACTTCATCATGGTCTCATTCTGCAGTATTGTGTGGTTGAAAGCATACATTTTTGCATTACGTATATTTACATTATTAGACATGTTATAGGATCGCCGTATATTTTGATTACATATAAACTCCTATTTTCTAATAGCATTACACATTTCTTCCGTAAATTTTACAAATCTGTGGATACCTAAACTGGGATAGCACCGTTTGTTTCCCTTTATACCCCAAGTCGCTTTGAAGCAGGGTTGGCAAAAACCATGGTTTTTATTTAAAAAAAAAAAAAAACTGTTTTGTTTAAACCTGTTTTTTGTTGTTGTTGTTGTTTAAACCTTTTTCTTTGTTTGTTTAAACCAGGTTTTTTTGGTTTAAATAATTTCCTCTATGTATTTCTATCACGTATGGACAGAAATAAGTTTGTTTCACCTTCGTGTTATTATGCAACAACCGGGTTATTCTGGAAGGGGTCACACAAGCTTAAAGCGGAGTCCAAACCGTTTCTCGACTTACATCCGAATCAAATTGTCCTTCCTTTGAACTCGAAACCGGGACTAATTGGCCCCAAATGTGATACGTCTGCCGACTCACTCACGAAGGACTCCTGATAAAAATACGTTGTATTGATCTTTACATACTTGTTAATATAATTGTCAAGAGTCATTTGAGAAGGACAAAAAGTTAAACAGTTGCACAAGTGAAACCATTGTACAGAATTACATATGGACAATTTCAAAATACTGCAGAGTACAGAAAAACTAATTGAGTTGAAGTTAGTTCACTACGACTTTTATTAGTCCCAGTTAATGAAATACGACGACGTAATTTGTATATCAGTAAGAAAAGTGAATAAAGATAAGAATTATTTGAGTTCACTTTGGCTTTAACCCATTTATACATAAATAGATATCAAAGATACTTCTGATTTCAGTAAATGCCTCTCGTGGGGTTTGTATGACTTCCCCTCCAAAAAAAAAAAAAAAAAAGTACGGCATTTCGATGTATTTTATCAATAGTAAACGTTTTTAAAACAAAACAATATTTAGATTTTTTCTTTGATTGCAATTGCATAACAGTAATAACAAACTATAAAAAAAATCATAAAAGAAACTTCATAAACTTATATAAGAAGTTGATTTCGTAGTATAATCTCTTTGAGTAGTGAATGGGAAATTTAGGTCTGAGTGTAATACGAATAATATGCGGGAGTGACACGTGATAACCCACAAATATGTGTTCATCAAGATTTTACGAACACTTGCACTTTTACGAACATTTTTCGTTTTTTGGTTTAAACCAGTTAAAAAAAAACAGCTGGTTTTGACTTAAACCAGCCAACCTTGCTTTGAAATCATAATTGTTAGGTTAGAAAGCTCCTAGAAAAGGTCTTGCTTTCTGTTTCAAGCTGTTTGATTACGAACGATGATGAGGAAGCTCATTGCATGGGGAATCATGTAGAGAAAATGGCTCCCAACTCTTGTTAACATTCCTTAGAATAATTGAATGAATAGTGACAATTTCAGCTAAGCTTTCCTTGAGATTAGATATAAGTGCAACCGAAGCTGAGTTCGAGGGTTCTCTTCACCTTATCGTCTTCTATTGATTAGAAGATTTCGAGCATTCTCTTGTAGAATTACTGAACAGTTTTCTGTTAACTATAGGAAGAATGGTGCACGTGCAGGAGTAGTGTCTTGGAAGTAAGCAAAATTCCCATTTAGAGTTTCCTGGTTCTGTTAATTGGATTTGATAGCCTATTGTTCGTTCGTTTCCTTACTAATTACACAGGTTTCTGTTTTCCATTTCATTTCTCACTACAAAATGTATTTCATATGAGAACCATGCATTTAAACTAACTAGCTTGCTTTATTGCTTTAGTTAGCTACAAGTTCCAGCAAATCATTAAGTATTCTAGTACACTAATAAGCCTTGCGCGTGTAACTTTAATATACGCGGCCAACACATATCTTTCTTGGATGCTAACAGCGTTCCAAGTCTTAATATAACAGATAATTCCGTTTAAATTAACTCACGGCGAAAAATCGTGTGATATAAGATCTAGTGATCTTGAGGGCCATTCGAGGTCAGTATTCCTATCCAAAAGTGCCCAAACTATTTTAAAAATCCAGACACTCGTGCAGGATGGTAGCTAATAGGGTTGTTGTGCTTCATTGCGTTGGAAGTATGCAAGGAAGTCACAATATTCGTTCCCATAATCATCATCTCTACCATATGCTGGTATACGTATCTCATTCAAGTTACTATCAACAAATCTGACGCACACACTTCAGATCCCAAATCACAGACCTGGTACGTGGCAAAATGACTGATGGTTTTGTTAAGGAGTGTGATTTACCAAGATGCTTTGTATATTTACTCACTCAGTGTATTTCTCCAAGAAACGCAAAGTTTCAAGAAGTAGCTACTTGATGGATCACTGTCAATTTTGGCCTTGTTGATGAATGTGATCCATTCGAGTTGATCCCAAAAATATACATAATCAAGGTTGCTCGTATGTTATTATGGGATTCATTGTCGATATTATCCTTACTCGGTAGACTACCCACAATACAATACGTACAATAGGCCTACTCTCTCTCTTTACCCTATATTCAAAACAGAAGTGGTAGAAATCAACCACTTCCGGATTTTAATGTTGACTGCTGTAAAGTAAAAACGGTGATAAATAGCAAGAAGCAGTTTTTTTTGTGATCAATTTAACGTCCCAAGAGTATATCCTATCTCCTCTCAACACTGAGAAAAATCCGTTCTCCGGACAGCGGTCTATTGTACAAATATACGGAATCCTCTTGCTTACTACAGAAATCCGTACGGAGCATACGTTATGCATATGCTACATAAGCACTGCCCTTAGATGTTACATCATGCCGTTGCAGGATATCTGACATCTAACAGTTTTCCGTATATCACATGCATATACTTATGTTACATTCCTCAGCTATATGTTATATACGTCCATTTGTATGTGAGATCCTGACCGCCTACATTGTTTCATACGGAAAGTATGTATAGATGTAACACTTATACGGAAAATATTATAAAACATGCGTTTTCAGTTATACGTCTGCTGTACGTTAAGTCCAAAAACTACAAGAATTATGCACGTAACCTGTCTTTTTAAGTACGCCACCTACATTTTTTTTCTCATTGTAGATTAGGTTAGGTTAGGTTATATCACATTTACCATTCAGTTTCACGAATTTTAAAACTCTGATCTCAAAGAAGTAAGAGATCTAATGTGAGTAAATTATTATTTACCTGTTTCTTTTAAACCGTTGACACGTGAGGCACGGAATTTAGTATATGATGATTTTTAACTACACAAAATACAGTTATCTCATTCGTTTGTACGAATTTTGGGCGCTTGCACATGTATTGGGAGTTCGTCTCTAAACAGATTATGGAATTTTTTTGTTGTAGGAAATTAACTATGTCAAATCACAGCAAAGATGGATGCAGGCCCGTAGCCACTAGCGGATCCAGAAGTATCGTTTGGAGGGGGCGGTTCGCTTCCTGTAAGATTAGCGTTGCCTCAAGGTGACCAGAATTTTACTTTACAAAAATGGGACACACATGAATCCGGGGCTGGAGGGGGGGGGGTTGTAAACTTGATTACCAGAGTATATTTTGTGACACGAATTATTTGTGTATGTGTGTTTTTTTAAGTATGTTCTTTCTCTAGATTTAAATTAAATACGTGCTTCCGTTTCGGAGGCCTGGTAGTGTCATGATTCACTTCACACTTAGTCACCGCGATTTATATAAGATGCGCTGTCTTGCACAGTACTTACACAAAAGAAAGTACTATATTGACGATTATATTTGTCTGTTATCTGCCAAGAAGCCTCTTCCATTTCTCCTCTGTATGTATAAATATAGCTTCCCTTTGTTTCACTAAAGTGATAGCAAGAAAACATGAATCTTGACCTAAATCTATCAGTTTCATTATCCAATAGAGTGCGAGGGTATATTCCGATTGTCGACCTCTATCCATGACATTTTTTTAGTCTCTCTCTGAGAGGGACATTATCTTTGATCTCTGGCGCTTTGCGAAGAACATTTCCTGAGGGCAAGATGTTGGATTTCCGTTACGTTTCGTTTTGCAAAACTCAATATTTCACCATGATTTCAGTTTCTCAACATTGTGGACATTTTCTTAAGTGCGCGTTAAGATTGCGGCTACATAAATCGTACCAAAATCTTCTGATGTATCAAAGGTGAAGAAAACATTTCTATGATTGGTATAGAACCTAGAGTTCACGAGGAGTTGGGGAGTCACTGATAAAGCTTGACGTTAAGTGTCCATGGAATTGTTTATTTCTCAAGAAAAGCTCCCAGCTGTACTCAATTGATGCATTTAAAGATGAATGTGTAAAGAATTCGATTTATGGGATTTTCAGGAATTTTTCACTTAACAGGAGAGAACAAAAAGATAAATATAGGACACTATTACAAAAGTGTAGACCTCTATACACAGGGTATTTTGATTTGTTGCTTGAGCTTAATGTTCCACGGTAATGACATGACTGCTTAAGGAGACGTACACTTATTGATTATAGTGGAATCCGAACCACCTTTTTCGTTCAAACGTGCCCTTACCGGGAATCGAACCTGGGACCATGAGCACCGTATAGGGTATTTTGTCCTAATACTCCACTTTTGCAGTGGTATAATTGAGTATGTAAAGAAAAAAAGCATTAGACCAGATTAGGAACAGGGGGTTGAAAATTGACTCTATTAGGTAATTTCTTAAAAGCAGCATTTAGAAACATGTTTACAACAATAAAATTCGCCTAGGTGGGATTTCGCTCCCAGACCCCCAATTTCTTCGGAATACGGCTTCGCAGAATATAGTAAATGCTTCTAAGTGCTATTGTGACAATATTTCGCGTTCTCCCTTCTGTGTCTTTCATATAGAACTGGATTGAGCTAAAACGCTGTCACGAAATTCAAACACCTCGCAAGGCATTTTAGTGAACCTTTCACCTCTTGTTTTGCCCTTCTACGTAAAGTGGCAAAAAAAAAAAAAAAAAAAAGCTCAAATACATGTTTCATAATTTTAAATGAATAATCAAACTAGCAACTTTCATGTTTCTAGGCGTAAGGGATCCCGAGATATTGGCATCTTATAATAATAATAATAATAATAATAATAATAATAATAATAATAATAATACAAAAACGCTTAAATATATCATGTTTCTAACCTTCAAAGATTCTTAGATAACTTATTATAATGATTGCAATCCCCGCCCTCTTTTCTTTCCACCTCTTTTCCCCATTTTACTAAAGTATAAAAAAATGTTGAAACGCGTGTCAAATTATTTTAAATGAGAAATCCAAATCCAAATTTCAAGTATCTAATCTTAAGGGATTCGAAGAGATGACCATCTTATTAAAAAAATTTTCGCCCCATTCCCCCTTCCTTTCTTTGAATTTCCCCAAAAAAACCTTCCTTAGTGATACCCTAGATCACAAATCTTACCTACTTTCCGAAGCGGTTTCACCTGTGCGAAGATCGGGACGACTTCTTTTATATATGATTACAATAACAGCTTGTATTATTTCCCAAGAAAAGATGAAATGCCATTAAAAGTCACAATGAAAGTTTCCGTGTTGAGCCCCAAAAGTCACAGTTCTTTATTGATGTAGTAGCTAGCGAACGTACCTTTGACCTTTGATGCATGAGGTTCTGTGGTTTGATACCCGGTGAGTGAACATCGAACGCACCACTTTGGTTCAGATCCAACTTTAAACTCTAGTTCTCGTTCTGTAAAGCACAGCTTTTGACAAACGACGTAAACACATATCAATCAATAAACCAACCGAAAAGTATCATCTCAGATTCAGAGGCCTTTACGGTAAGGAACGATGAATATTCTATATTTCTCTTTATTCAAGGTAAAGGTAATTGAGCTTCAGGTTTTGAATTTCATCCCCACATCTTTTTTTTTTTTTTTTTTCTTTCTAGGACACGATTTTAAAATCTACATTTTTAGTTCAAAAAGTGAGCCGTATTTACTTCTTCCTACAGCTGTTCGTTCAAGGAATGAATCATTCTTGCTCGTTTGCGGCTTATGGTGACCGTCTCAAGTATTATATTCCCAAAATCATCAAACGATGAAAAGTTTAAAATTATTAAACACTAATATACATCGTGATTTCTCCTTGTGAAAATTCTATCAAGATTAACAATACGATACAACCACGAAAAACAACACGTCCTAC
The DNA here is from genome assembly GCF_964235325.1 of Thermobia domestica. Classification (NCBI taxonomy): domain Eukaryota; kingdom Metazoa; phylum Arthropoda; class Insecta; order Zygentoma; family Lepismatidae; genus Thermobia; species Thermobia domestica. Next base: position 20,680,244 of record NC_137455.1, read on the forward strand.
GCAAACGGATTTTTCAGTGGCATCAAAACATAAAAACCTTCAAAGTGATAATATCAAGCTTATTCAAGGTGATGGTGTCCAAAACATATTAGTTAAAATCTTCAAGGTGTCTATTTTAAATTGAAAAAAACATATTTTCCAGAATAAACAGTGCCTTGTTAAAACTAAAACAGTTTTTAGTGATACTATAAAACCAGGCATTTTTAAAAATTATCATCATTCGACCTACACCTGCTAAGAGTGTGGTATGGTACAATTATTCTGCGTCCAGAGGAACCACCCAGGACTGACAGCGGTGATGGAAGGCCTGTGTTTGTGAGTATGAGCTTTGCGCTGATGAACTTTTACATGACATAAATGTCGTGAGGGGAGGACTACAAGACATTATAAACACACGAGAGTATCAGGGATTTCTCCTTGATAGACCCTACCATCGTACTACTTATATTTCACATCATGATATTGTAAATATTGTTTGTATCTATATCGTTTACATTTATGGTGACGGTTTTAATAAATACCACAAATATATGACACTTGTCATTTTATTAAAATTCTGACTACTTAACGTGACAGTTTATTGTTGCTACATTCAGTAACATAATTAGTATCATAGTATTAGTATCATATTAAACATATTATGGCTCCCCCAGAGGAATCTCTCTCGTGTGGTTCTTAGTGTCTGTGTTCCTCTTTTCACACATATAAGGCACTTTTTTTGCTTTGTTAACTCCATTGTGGTCATTTCATTTCTCACATTCTCTTGTCATGCCCACGACTCGCAGTCAGGCTTCTTTCATTCCCTTAAACACACCTCAAGTTCAAAATTCCAACAATATGGCAGGCATTTCTTCCATCATTCCCGATATATACAGTGCGTCCAAGGAACAACGCGCGGATTTATTTTTACAAAATTTTTTGAAGATCGCACTGGTCAATAACTGGGATGACTCAAAATGCATAAAGATTTTCGAAAAGTCCCTTTCTGGACCCGCTCAACATTGGTTCTCCACCCAAAATCTCTCTACCCTTCCCTGGTCAACCGTCCAACAAAAATTCCTAAAACAATTTGGCGACGAACAGGTTCCACGATCTCGCATTCATCAGTATAGGGCTCGAGTTCAACTCCCTAATGAACCACTTTCTCATTACGTTTTCGCAAAGAAATTTCTGGCAGATCAGGCATACACGCAATTAGATTTTCAGGAGTTTCTTTTAGAATGCGTGTCGAGTATGACACCCGAGAACATACGTTGGTTTGGCACTCGCACCATATCTGACTATCCCACATTTATTGATGAGGTTACAACCTTAGAACGCACTCAGCTCATGGCCCAAAAGCGAGAAACGGACTCTTCCTTTTCACGCCAAACTTCAGATGTCCCAACTTCTAGCGCCATTCAAGAACTAACTCATCAAGTTTCACAGTTACAGCTTCATCTCAACACCCTTTCAAATTCTCAACCTACCTCTGTTCATTTCGCTCCTACCCGTTCTCGTTCTCCTAGTCCTCACAATCACAACACCCTCTCTCCTAACCATAAATCCCTTCCCTTTCCACGGTCCCTCTCACCCCATCCGCCGTCCTCCTGTCTCCAACATTCTCATTCCACCAATCCGACCTCTTCTTCTTCTCACTCGTGTACTCATTGCTCCACACACCCATATCATTGTTGTCAATGTACCGCCTCCTCTCATTGTCAAACTGTCCCTCAGTCTCCCCCAACTCGTAACACTCCACGAAATGATCACAATAACGACTCTCGTAAAGGCAAGAACAATAAGCGTTTTAATAAGCATTCTTCCCAACCCCAAAACGTCTATACTACACAACAGCCAACCATACCCATTCCCCCATATCCATTCTATCATCCCTTTTTTCAATATCCTACCCCTACCCACCTACCCTCACTCCCCTCCCCTTCCCCTGTCTCCACAAACTCTCGTACCAATAAACCAAAAAACGCCAAAAATTAGCGCGAGAGCGCACCAGTCTCCTCGCGCTTAATTCTCCCTCATCCCCTTCTTCCCCTCCCTCTTCCTCAGATTACCTCCAATTACCGTTGCACTTCAAAGGCAAATTACCTTACGTAAAAGCCCGTTGCATGACCAAGGATGTTTTCTTTTGCCTTGACTCTGGTGCTGAAGTCAGTCTCTTTCCAGCCGACCAACTCGACCCTTCGGTTCGTACTTTTAAGCTTCACACGGTTCTAAATGGTCTTTCATCATCTCCGGTACATCTCTCCCGTGCTACCATTCTCAACTTAAATTTTAATGGTCATCAATACTCTGTACTTTTTCGTTTGGTTCCTTTCAAAAACTTTCCTGCTATCCTTTCCAGTAAATTTCTTCAAGACCATCAAGCAACCCTTGATTTTGACAAAGGCATCCTATCATTACGTCATCTAGGTCGAATGCCTCCAGCCGATAATGCAATACACAGCGTTAATACAAACACATTTCACTTTTTCAAAAAACATCCCACTCCTCACATTGTTTTTCAAGCACGTAGGAGACTTGTCATACCACCCCGTTCAGCTAAAGCAGTTCCTCTCAAGGTTAACGGTCACTTTCCAAATACATCCTTCCGGCTACATACTTCTATCTTACGAAACTTAAGTAACTGTTATATGACGCATGCTGTTGTTTCCATAGATAACCTTGTTTTGCCACTTGCAAACGTCTCGTCTCGTCCCCAGATTATAAAGGCCAATACTCCCATTGTTATTGGTTCTATATTTTCACCACCGGAACAAAACACTAACGCTTACACCATCAGACAGGTTCATTTTCCCACGGACGAGGACGCTTCACGACACAAAGCACAACGCCTTAAAGAAATCGGTCATCTCATTGACATTAACAAATTTCACTTTTCCCCTGACATGAACGAACATCAAACTGCTCAAATGAAGGCGCTACTTTCTGAATATGCTTTTCTTTTTCAATGGCACGACAATGATTTTACAAAAATACCCACCTTTTCGGCCACGTTAGACTTAGAATCAGACGTTCCCTTTCAGTCCCCCCAATTCGTCATTCCACACAGACTTAGACCGCGAGCAAGAGAGCTCGTCCTGCGCCTCATTAATCAAGGAGTGTTTGAACAATCAGATTCTCAGTATAGAAATAACATATTATTTGTTTTAAAACCAAATTCCAAAACTGAGCTAAGGGCCGTTTTTGATCTCAGGGGCCTTAACTCCCGTTCCAGAACAATAGCTTCTCCTTTAGAAGATATACAGGACGTTCTAGAGTCTCTTTCTGACTCAGTTTGGTTCAACTCCTTTGATTTACACTCCAGTTTCTATCAATTAGACTTAGATCCCAAGGACAGACCGGCCACTGCGTTCTCCATTAAGGGTCTTTCTCTCCCTTTCAATCACCTTCAGTTGACATCTGTTCCTCAGGGTTTCAAAAATGCCTCCATTTTACTTCAACAAGCTCTTCAAACCATTTATAGGGACATCTTCCCCAACAATATTACATCATTCGTTGACGACATGTATGTCCACGCAGATTCATTCGATCAGATGATGATTGTGCTTCGTGCCTTCTTTCAGCAAGCCGCCAAACATTCTCTGCTCTTTAACATTAAAAAATCAGTTCTCGGATCAAAAAGAATTAAATGTTTAGGCCATATTATTGACAATCACACTCTACAACCTGACCCTGATAAGATTTCGGCTTTAGCTCAGGCACCCAGACCGGCCACTCTCAAAAGCCTCAAAAGCTGGTTAGCCAGTGCAAATTTTTTCCGACGTTTTTTCAAAAATTTTTCCATCATTCTTGCACCCCTTTATCAGGCTCTGTCAAACAATCCTAAAAAGCTCATCTGGACTCCTGAGCGCGTTCAAGCGTTTGAAACAATGCAGAAACTTCTAACCTCACCCCCCGTACTTGCTCTATATTCAACCCGCAATACACACCACATTCTCATGACAGACGCTGCATCAGTAGGCGTCGGGGCGGTGTTATTACAGAAAGATCTCACTACTAACGTTGTGCAACCTGTTTGCTATGTCTCTTCCAGACATCCCAAAACCGTTTCCCCCCTTCCCATCTTCCATCAAGAATTATATGCAGTGTACTTTTCTCTTCGGAAATTAGAAAAATATTTGTTAGGCCACCATTTCACCCTAGTTACTGACAATATTTCTCTTCTTGCCGTTCGGAAAACAATTGTTCCATCCCCAAAAATTTTGAGATGGTTAAACTACATTAATACATTTGACTTTACAATCAAACATGCAAAAAGCCATCAGAACCCCATAGCTGATTATCTTAGTAGGCATCCTGCTCCTCTTACGCAAGACACGATAGACATGGACAATGAAGTTGTGCCTGATTCTGTACTTCTAACTATCGATAACAACTTGGATCTATCTCGCCTACAGGGTGAAGATAAATTCTTCTCCAAAATTATCGAGACTCTTAACAAACGAGACGAGACAGATCCTTCATTCCAACGTCTCAACAAACAATACGTTATTCAGAAAGGCATACTTTACAAAAAACTGTACCGAGTACCTAACTCTCGATTACTGCTCTGCGTACCCGATAGTCTTAAACCAGCTTTATTCGATGAGTATCATGACTCAATGACTCACATAGGTTTTACCAAGATGTATTGGATGTTGCGATACAAGTATTTCTTTCCGCGCCTAAAATCATGGCTAGCTCAGAAACTTAAATCATGTAAAGGCTGCGCCATCTTTAAACGCAATTACATGCCTAATAACCCCACAATTCAGCGTTTTCCTCAGTCAGGCCTATTTGAAACCTTTTCTTTGGACCTAGCAGGCAAGCTAATACCCAGCGATCCCGAAGGTTTCCAATACTTTTATGCAGCTACGGACCACTGTACTGGATTCACCATTACTCATCCCATAACAACTCCAAACAGCGACAACTTCATCAATTTCATCACAAACCATATCATTCTTCCATATAATACTCCTCGCACAATCTACTTAGATCTTCAGAGTTCACACCGGTCTACCGTATCGTTAAACTTTCTCAAGTCTCTTAACATAACAGTTAAGTACGGCCTACCCTATCAACATCGTTCTCTAGGCACAGTCGAACAAAGATTAGGCTCCTTGCAAACGAGTCTCAAATTTCTGTGCCAAGACAACCAGAAATTTTGGCCTCGCTTCCTTGCGCATGCCACTGCGGCTCTGAATAAATCACCCTTAACTTCCATTGGTCTATCTCCTCATTTTCTCCTCTATGGCGTTCATCCCACTTTACCATTAGACAATTTGCTACACGTTCAACAAGAAACTTTAAATACTAATGATCGCCTACTTGCACTCAAAGAAATGAGGGATCTAGTTGAATTTCGAAAACACCAGGTTTTCACTGATCTGAAGAAGCGCATTGAGAAGGTCAAAAATCCAACACAGTTCTTCCCTGACAGTTTAGTTATGGTCATAGATACCTCAACAAAACCTAACACTTGTAAGCCATTATCCCGTCTTTATAAGGGACCCTACAAAGTGATTTCGAATGTCTCGGCTGATGAGTATCTTCTAGATATTGATGGGAAGCCAACGGTCATTGCTAAGACCCGTTTGAAACTGTACATCCCACCTACAAACCCAGACCCCGAATTTGAGTATAAGTACAAGCGCTTCCTCAGTACCTCTAAATAGGATCCGACCACACATTACTTCAAAACCCAACTACCAATTACATTTCACGTTATGTTTTGATTATCTAATTTAACGTTCCTAGTGAAACATGATCCCTTTCTGTAGTACCACACTGGCAAAACTTCCGACTTTGTCTCTCGTTATGCCATAATTACAGATACAGGTAGGCAACACACATTACAGGCAATATTTCTCCCGTGCGGCATTTTTTTTTCTTCCGGTAGTTCATTATTATTGCATATGCTTCGTCTCCTGTTTTAGGCAACCCGCTGTACATGTACTATTTCTCCCGTGCAACAACTCCTAGTTACGCTCATAACAAACTCTACGCTTTTCCTTCTCCCCATAAGCAATATACCGGCATCATTCATTATTCACGTCATTTTTCTTTCCTAGACGCGTAAGGAAAGACTTTCCATCTCATTTCCTTCTTGCGTCCTTTTTCGGGAACGGCTGGTCCGACCCCACTTGATATCACTAAGGTCGCTAGGACGAAATGCTTTCTCTCATCCCACACCCATACATTACAGTCAATATATCACAATTATGTGACTTTTTTTTCTCTCTCTTCTTTCAGGTTTATTCTCTCCATCCTATTTGTATCAGCTTCAGGCACGTTCATGCCACAAGGCGTACAGTTTGTTAATGGCATTGACTATATTCCCCTTCCCCAAGCGATCCCCTATTCCCAAACCTTTCCTTTAATCTATAACATTTCAACACCTACCTTTCAGTCCATCAATTCAACCATAGAATGCAAAACTAATACTTCCCGGTTGTGTACCCATTTTCAAGATTTTCTATCCTCAATAAATTCTCTGTCTAATGACATTCAAACTTCTACATACTTGGTTAAATTTCTTTCTAACGGAACCCCTTGTTCAAGGACTCCGAGACCCCAAAGAGGTCTTTTTAACTTCATCGGATCAGCATTAAACTTTCTCACAGGAGTTGCTACTGAAGACCAAATACATTCAACTAAAATTAATTCCGAACAACTAAAGACACACGTACAAGAGCTTGAAAACCATGAATCTGTTCTCAGTTCTAAATTTTCTGATATTTCTCATCAGGTTGCAACACTTGCTGAACAAACTTCTTCTTCCTTCAAAGATGTGCAAACAACGGTTTCTGCTCTCATTGCCGATGAGACACGCCTACTTGAAGCCATGCGCACGGATCACTCCTCTTTTGTTACTTTCTCTAAAATGTATTTAAAATTTGACAACGCGATCCTCCTTATGCTTCGTCAGTTACTTTACTTAATTAATTTTAACGACATTTTTGACCAATGTAAAGAAAACCGGTTATCTCCTCAAATCATACCAGTTCATCAGTTACATTCTGACTTACATGATTTTAATCTCAAATTGGTTTCAAAAAATTTACGCGTCAATCCCGTTTTGACAGCACCGATCATTTACACCCTACCCCTTACCACTTGCTATTTCTTTCCCGATCATATCATTTTACACGTAAAACTCCCTGCTATTCCCCTCCATACGCTACCACGTTTATTTAAATTAGTTCCCTATCCGGTTGCGTCAGCTCAACAAAATTGCTATTTACAGCTTCCTTCCAATTTTGTTGTCTTCATGGATAAGCAAGCTATCCCTTTTTCTCCGGCTGATCTTACATCTTGTTCCTTGTCATCTAAACATTTCTTGTGCAAAATCCCTACTATTTATAATCATACAATAGCTTCTTGTTTACACACTTTGAAATATCAACATATATCGGGCTTACTAAAAAACGCCTGTTCTTACAGCTGCACCCTCACACAACAGTTTACCATCACCCAAGTAGACGATCATCAATTTATTTTAACCCGACCACCCAACAACCTTCATTATCTTTTCCTTAATGGCACTGCCACGCCATTATACATTAATAATTCTTTAAATCTCCGTGTTACTTTACCCTGTGACACAAGCCTCCATTCAGGAATTATCGAACTCATACCCCGCTCTCATTTCTGTCTTCCGACCACAATCATTCCTGTCCATTTAGTCCTTCATCATATCCATATCATTGATTCCGATTTACTCCTCTTACCCGCTGATAGGATTCTCCCTTATAACTCCCTTCAAAATCTTCCCCTTAATTTTAGCCACCGCATAACACCAATCACAGCTACCAATTCTTCCTATAAACCGCCAACTTGGCTTTCCTGGCTTCCCACGGACGACTATCCCACCATCTCTATCTCCTTCTCTCTCATCCTGTTTTCCCTCTCTATGATGAATACCCTCTTCATCTATATTTTACATCGTCGTACACACCAGTTACCTTTAACACCTACCACAACTCAGCCACCCGAACTAATTCCCCTTAACTCACGTTAACTCTCCTTCCGCATCTCTTCCTAAAAAAAAAAAAAAAAAGACAATCTGAAAACTAAATCAAACAACTTTTTGGTACTTACCTCGTACCCTGTCCTCCGCCATTTGCATTCCTCGTTCTAGATATCTTAACAAATCCTCTCATTATGATGTTAATAAAACACAAACCCACCACCACACATTCGCGGACGGCACACATTAATTGCCATTGCTACTCGCGTCTCCATTTTTTTTTCTTAACACCCGTATACAAGCTCCTTTTGCTCACGACTGGCAACCTCATGCAGTTTCTCCCGAATCATTTGTCTTCCAGGTCAACTTACGGTACCTTGGCCAGGAATAAACTACGTCTCACTAATATATATATATATATATATATATATATATATATATATTTCCCCTCTGTCCTACTTAATGGCAAATTCACTCTTCATTTCTATACTTCTTCTACTATAACGGAATCTTTCGCTATCCACGACCATACTTCCGTACACAGCACACACAGTAATAGTAAACATGATCATAAAAAAAAAAAATCAATAAATAAATAAATAAATAAAAATAAAATAAGGGGCTCGTCTCTTACAATTTTTTTTTTCTCTCCTTTCTTTTAGCATCCTCTTCTTTCTGGTTATACCCGGTGTTGCAGCTGGCGACTTTATTCCCATATCTTTATACATTGCAATCCCCCTCATCTTTCTCTTCTTTATCATTGGTGGCTTCTTTTACATCAAGTTTTTTTTAACTCATAAATTTCGTCGCTCCTTTACCCACCCAACGCCTACCAGCCACACTTACACCGTATCTTACACACCTCCCGCTGCTCCGAACCCAATCTATCTTCCTCTTTTTCATACCAATAACGTCACACACCCCGGAATCTCCGTATCTCCCTAAAGATTGATCAGGTGCCTTCTTCATTACAGTTCGCCATTATACATATTTTTACGTTATCCCTTTTGTTCCTTGTACGTTACTTTTGCAATTATCTCTTCTCCCTCTTTTCTTTCTTTTAGTCCTTTAAAAAAAAATAGGTTTTCACAATGGTCTTTAACAAGTAATTCAGTGCCTCCTGTCATGTAATTTCTTTTCCGCATCCGGCCTATTTTCACAAACGCACCTGGGCTACCCATCATCTTGCTACCCGTTTCCATGGATGATGCCTACCAAGTCGCAGTTTCCTTTTCTGGATGATGGACCTCTCGACTTCCAGACCACAAGATGCTGTCCATTCTGGCTCAAGGATCAAGCCTTCCAGATAGCAGACTTCCAGGAGATAGCCCTTGACTCTCGACGTGCTGCACCACCACGATCAGGATTTCCCGAGTTCCAGCCTTCCCGGATACACTATTGGGATCACGCTCGACATCTACACGGATCCAGCAGTTTTAGTGATTTTTTTTTCTCGTGTGTGTGTTTACTAGTGCCTCCTTCCTCTAGTGTTTTTGTTTCTTTCTTTTGTGCACCAGCCTCATGGTTATAAAAGTCAAACGATGAAAAATTTTAAGGGATTCCATGTCACTGGTTCTCATGAACAGTTGACCATTGTACTTTATTAAAAGGGGGATTATTATATTCCCAAAATCATCAAACGATGAAAAGTTTAAAATTATTAAACACTAATATACATCGTGATTTCTCCTTGTGAAAATTCTATCAAGATTAACAATACGATACAACCACGAAAAACAACACGTCCTACGCAAACGGATTTTTCAGTGGCATCAAAACATAAAAACCTTCAAAGTGATAATATCAAGCTTATTCAAGGTGATGGTGTCCAAAACATATTAGTTAAAATCTTCAAGGTGTCTATTTTAAATTGAAAAAAACATATTTTCCAGAATAAACAGTGCCTTGTTAAAACTAAAACAGTTTTTAGTGATACTATAAAACCAGGCATTTTTAAAAATTATCATCATTCGACCTACACCTGCTAAGAGTGTGGTATGGTACAATTATTCTGCGTCCAGAGGAACCACCCAGGACTGACAGCGGTGATGGAAGGCCTGTGTTTGTGAGTATGAGCTTTGCGCTGATGAACTTTTACATGACATAAATGTCGTGAGGGGAGGACTACAAGACATTATAAACACACGAGAGTATCAGGGATTTCTCCTTGATAGACCCTACCATCGTACTACTTATATTTCACATCATGATATTGTAAATATTGTTTGTATCTATATCGTTTACATTTATGGTGACGGTTTTAATAAATACCACAAATATATGACACTTGTCATTTTATTAAAATTCTGACTACTTAACGTGACAGTTTATTGTTGCTACATTCAGTAACATAATTAGTATCATAGTATTAGTATCATATTAAACATATTACAAGGAACTAGGGACAGAAGTATTCACATGATTCGACTCTGCTAGGCTTGTTACACTGATTGCATTGGCCGGGAAAAGACAGTATTTGTATTTCCGAACGATAAAAGCTGGAATGAAAAGACCTTTGGAGGGGGCGGTCGCCCCCTCCGCCCCCCACGTGGATCTGCCAGTGCCCGTAGCCAGCCCAAAAATTTAGGGGGGCCGGTAGAAGTTAGGGGGGGCCCGACCCAATCATATTATACTTCATCACCATATACTTATGGTTCATTTGCAAGCCTACTGTGAAATTTTATGGGGGGCATTCAAAGTTTAGGTGGGGCCCGGTCCCCCCTTGCCCCCCGTGGATACGGGCCTGGATGGATGGTATTCTGGCAAAAGCAGTCATGGTATGTAAGCAGTCATGACATCGTCAGTGACCACAATATTCATCACTAGAGACCGGATGTTTAGGCACTAAAAACCTGAAAAATAGGCAGGCAAATATGCACTGAAAATTTAAAAAATAGGCAGTTAAATAGGCACTAAAATGTAACTCAAAATAATGAAGATAAATACTTAATATAATTAAAAAATAGATTCAAGTCATAGATAATGTTCAAAGAATATAGAAACATATTTCTTTGTTAATATCTTCTTTTATTGTATATATAAAAACGAAGCTTGTAATGCATTCCATATATACTGGGAGAACCTGAAAGATGTGCACATACGTCAAGAGGTGATTCATGACATCAAAAGAAGACAGAAAGTCCCTTTGCATGTTGTCGAATTCCACGTAGTGTAGGAGTGACAGGAGGGCGAAATTTGAATCCAAAATCAAATCCTGATAATTGGAACGAGACATAAAGGTGTGCACATACTTCGGGAGGTGATTCATGACATTCAAGAGGACTTTTTGTCTTTTTTTCATGTCACGAATCACATCTCGAAGTATGCGCACATCTTTCGGTTTCATTCCAATTGTCAGGATTCGATTTTCGATTCCAAGTTGGCACTCTGTCACTCGTACATGACACGGAATTAGACAAAATACACGAGGACTGTTTGTCTTCTTTTCATATCACTAATCACTTCCCGAAGTATGTGCACAACTTTAAAGTACACTCTGTATATATATTGCAACGTACCAGGTGCTTGTGTTTACAAACACCCGATATACACATATATGTGTGTGTTATTTATGTTTATAAATTACATTTTTCCCAATGAAGGCTTAATTTGAAGAAAATGCATAGAATAGGCAACATTAGGCACTAAACCAATTATTTAGGCAGTAAAGGTCGAAATAGGCAAAATAGGCCAAATAAAATTGCCTCAAATCGAAACTATAACCCCACATATAAACTTTAAAACGTTATTTTTGATCATATCTTTAATATTAAAGAATAGGTATTTTGCCTAACATCCGGTCTTTATTCATCACCATACGATGTTAAACCATTTGCAGAAAGCTGGCTAGAAAATGAAGCTCGACATTTATATATGAGGGGGGCGCGGTGGCTCAGTGGTAGAGCGTTCACCTCTGGTGCTTGGGGTCCCGGGTTCGATCCCAGCCCCCGCCAAGTGAACTTTGTGGTGGACAAACACCGTGCTCGTGGGTTTTCTCGGGGTTCTCCCGTTTCCTCCCACTTTCTTCATTCCACCATTTCACTCATCTCTCATCATCACCGTCTCCTTTAGCCTAACCGGCATAACCGTGGGACGTAAAACTCAAAGATTTCATTTCATTTCATTTTCGACATTTATATGGCACATGATCTGACTCAAAAACATTTACTTGATCAAAATTTCTATCTGCTAATCACTACTGAATCATAACAAACTCTAGCCATTTCTGAAGCAGTTTATCACGAGTGATGAAAAGCGGAAAACTTACAATAAGAAGGTGCGACAAAATTGTGGTCGAGGCGAGGAGAAGCTCCATAGTCTGTGGAAAAGCCTCAATGATGCACAGGAAGGCTATTCTGTGCAGCTGCGGATCCAAGGGACGATCGCCCCCGCCCCAGAAGAGGGAACTTTCTTATTTTATATATATATATAAATAAAACCCATCCCAGAGTTTGGAGCTCTTAAAAGTAGCTCTAACTAGCAGTAGTACAATCCGCCGCCCCCTCAAAAGTCCGTCCTGGATTCGCCCCTGATTCTGTGCGTTTGGTGGGATTGGAAGACAGATAATTAGGGTGAGCGCATCTTGCGATTCAAAAGAAACGACTAGAACTGGTCAACAGAATGGATGTTGTATATCACGCTGATAATGCCAGACTGCATGCAGTACATCTTTAACGACCCGTCAGAAATGGAGAAAACTTGGGTGGTAGGTTTTAATGCATCCACTGTATAGCCCGGACCTGGCACCGTCAGACTGTCATTTGTTTCGGTCTCTGAATAACTCTCTGAATGTTTTTTTTTTCTACTATGTATTTTAAAATCTCGAAATTTGGTACATGAAAGATTTTTAATATCAGAAATATAGATGTCTCATTCACTTGCACTAATTTTGGAAACTCCGTCCGAAAGGGCTTACGTAATACAAGGCTAGCATAAATGATTTATTCATTTTGAAAAGGCTATATTTTCAAAAGTATTACACGTACACACATGAAAGATATATCAGGGGTGCCCACAATGGGGGGCTATGACGCAAACTGCGTCATTGAAATATTTGGGGGGGGGTTAAAAATCTATATAAATATGTTTGAGGGGGTGTAAAAATTAATCGAAAAGATTTTTTTTTTCATGGAAGAACACCTATGGATAGACAATTGCGAGGGGGTGCGTCATGGACATAAGGGGGGTGGGCACCACTGGATATATGAAAAGAACCAAAAACTCACCAAGTTTATACAGCCTCTACAAATGTTCAATATGTGCTCCTTTGGTGACACGACACATGTCCAGACGATACTCGAGCTCATACCATATATTTTGGAGCATAGTCCTGTCAATTTGCTGCACTGCAGCACTGATGCGTTCTTTGAGCTCGACTAAGGATTGCAGTAATGAGGGTACGTAAACAAGGTCCTTGGCACAGGAAGAAGTCACAGGGCGTTAAATCAGGAGATCTGGGAGGCCAATGGAACAAAGCTTAGTCATTCGCAGCAATACGGCCAATCCAGTGATGCGGAAGTTCATTATGGGTAGTCACGAACTGGAATGTGCCAATGAGGGGGGGTGCTAAACTCTACATAATACAAATTTGGTGTGTTTTCTTATATTTTTCATGTATGTACGTGGTGTAATAATTTTGAAAATATAGCACTGAATCATTTATACTAGCCTTGAATAACTATTAATTATTGTATCTTTCACTTCAACCATTGGACGTATACTCGAAGTTTAGTAAATAATTTCTTTTTAATACGCAGATTACGAATATACGATTCACTTGCACGAGTATGGTGGCACGGTGGTTGAGTATAGAACGCTTACTTCTGCTGCAAGAGGCCCTCGGTTTGATACCACACCATGTAAGTTGCGGTGGATAACATCATGATTGCAGGTTTTTTCTCGGGTTTCTCCCATTTCCTCCCACATTCTCATTCAAGCAATCTTTTCTCAATCATTAATCGTCTTTACTCATCTGTTTTCTTCAATCTACACGGTATAATCAATCATGGGGTGTAAAACTACAGCTTGCAGTTTCATTTCGCTTGGATGAATATTAGAGAATTAGGCTGAAAGGGTGAGGGTAGGACGTAGGTGGATGAGGAAATCAATAATAGGTATCAGTGGCGTATTTACGATTTTGTTTCGGGGGTGGCTTTGCTAACTTTCGCGGGGGGGGGGGGGGCTTTGCCTGAAAATGTGAAAATTCTGCAAGATATTTCATATACTTTACTATAGTAAATAAGATTTTGGGGGACTTAAGCCCGGAAGCCCCTCCCCTAAATACACCACTGATAGGTATATTTCATGATTGTTCTGAGCCGTTGCACAGGATGTCAACTTTTTTTTGCAAGCCTTAAACGAATAACTATATTTGCTTTGCTTGCACTGAATTTTAAAATTTTACCCTGTAGAGTTTAGGGGACAAAGCTTTAGTACTTTTAACTGACTGTTTTGATTTGTTAGAGCACAAAGACACAAAATCTGTTGGCACGTGACGTATTTTATTTATTAAATAGAATACGATTATTTGTTTTCTCTGCACGTTTGGAAATTTTGATCCCAAAGAGGGAGAAAATGAAAGAAGATTAAATATTGGCTAATGCAGGAGAGTTGTTTTAGAAACTTGGATTAAAGTATGACTTTGAGATGAGGAATCGTTAGTATTCGAATTAATTTGGACTAGCGAGTACATGTTTTTTGGTGCTTGTAACCAGACATTTCTGTGTATTCATTTTTTTTTCTATTTAATTTTGTCTGTTAACAAAACTAGCCATTTGCGTACTGCTTTATTTAGTGCAGATTGAAACAAAATACGCAGAGAAAAGAACGTATGTGGCGTACGTAAAAACGTAGGTTACATACGCAAATCCTGTAGTTTTTGGACTTAACGTACGACTATAAATAACATCCTGCAGCAAATGTATAACTGAAAACTTGTTTTATAATATGGTACTTGTACCGACTATGGCCCGGGTCCCTAATATGGCCCACATACAATATCTCTGCAGATTTACGTTGGTGCTACTAGATGACAATATAAACTATGTCCTCATGACAAGCGTAAACATATTTGCGCGGCCCAGAGGACATAGTTTATATTGTCATCTAGTAGCACCAACGTAAATCTGCAGAAATATGATGGGTGGGCCATATTAGGGACCCGGGCCATAATCGGTACAAGTACAATACTTTCCGTATAAGTGTTCCATCTATGCGTACTTTCCATACGAAAGAAGAACTTTATACGTAGGTTACATACGCAAATCCTGTAGTTTTTAAACTTAACGTACAACTAGTCTACGTAACATCCTTCAGGAAATGTATAACTGAAAACATATGATTTATAATACTTCCGTATAAGTGCTATGAATAAACATACTTTCCGTACGAAAGACGGACAGGATCTCGTATATAGGTGAACGAATATAACATAAGCTGACGTATGTAACATACGTAATATACGGAAGACCCTTAATGTCAAACATCATGCATGATCTAAGAAGGGAAAAAAGACAATACGTATGTAACACATAGATAACGTATGCTTCGTACAGATTTCCGTAGTAAACACAATGATTTCGTATATTTGAACAATATACCGGTGTCCGGATAACGGATTTTTGACTTGACTTGACTTGAGTTTAACGTCCCGTTCAGCAGCGAGGCTATATGAGATGTGGACCTACTGATTCATGTGGAATTCGAACCACATGAGCTCCCGCCGGGAATCGAACCCGGGCCTCCCACGCCAAAGGCGCGTACGCTAACCGCTTAGCCACCGAGGAGCTCATTACGTATTTTTCTCAGTATAGAGTCCCTAGAGCGTTCCATGGCTAAATGAATTTGCTTCCTGATTTTTCCTGCAAATTATACTTCCAATAATCCCACATTACCTTTAACAGATTTCACGTTAAGGTATAGGTTTAGTTTTGCATAATTTCTGCAACGACACATTAATAAATTTGCTTCTGTAGTGAACCAGAGTTCGGTCGGAAACTTCTTTAATATGAGTTGAGTAATATTTATATACATTAATCCGCTTGACAGTATCAATTTTAATTTTCATCTTTTCTTTTGCTTTAGTCCTGAAAATCACTTCATTTCTTCTTTGCTTATCTCGAGAAAACATATTTCCTCCTAGACGAACAATAATAAATCGCTAAGCTCATATTCACGTTTATCTAATATGAACGTAGGATTGTGAGAGAAATGTCAGATATAAACGTTTCCTTTCTGATGAAGCCAACCGCAGATAATTAGTGTTCAGATTAATGAAAGCAATTTCTTGGACGCAGATGCAAGCTTTCCGTGGACGCCAAGTTCTTTTGTATGACAAAATTACATCTGTCTTCTGCTATTAAAGCACTACGTTCTGCTGAAGTCTAACTTAATATTTCATCACACGATAGTGCAACACCTCATTTCTATATATACAAATGCATCAAATGAATAATGTCGTTAAGGGAAAAGAAATTGTCATCGTTATTTTTACAAGACTCTTATTGCCGCGTTAACTGGTAATTTCACGCGTGGAGGAGTCTGTTTTGGAAGCAGAAACTGGAAGGGAAGTGCGTATTATCATATGATCACACACGAGACAAGATTTGAGGCTGTTTCGTTTGAAAAATGTGTTATGAAAGTAACGTTTCTTCTGATTTTATTCGTAGAAGCAGTCTATCTCGTTACGAAAAGTCTGTCGCATCTCATTAAAATGAAATAAAATCCTTAGTTTTATGTCCCACGCTTACGCCAAGCAGGCAAAAGAAGACGGATGATTACGGAAAGAATTGATGGAATGAGAATCTGGGAGAAGATGGGAGAACCCTGAGAAAACCCACGGGCACAATGTTTCTGCCACACACTAACATAAACTTGGGTGCCTTATCTGGTGTATAATTGATAATTATCACATATATATTTCAAAAATCTGGAATTATAATCCGGAATTATGATTAAGATTATTTTAAGTCTATTATCTGGTTAAATAAAGTAGTAATTGGTAAAAAATTTCATAATTTTCACGGAGATCTTTGTATTTCAATAAATAAGATTTTCAATAGACTATATCTTCCATATTTAACTTCATTATACAAAGTCCATTCAATAAATAACCGGAGAAATTGTATAAAAAAAAAATAGAAAACTTCGACAGTTTGTACTTCATTGTTATTTTTTGGTGGTATCCTAGAATTATTATTAGATGGGCCTGGCACGCCTGTGTCTCGAACAGAATGCTGGGAATCAGTGAAATAAGATGGTGGCACCCTTGTAGGTTTCCAATAACGTGGAGCAATGGAGTGTCATTAGATTTCTCTTGGCTGATGGGTTGAAACCAATCGAAACGTAATCCCCATCAAGTTCTATGCACTTATGACAGCGCTGGACAAGTGATAATATGCCTCCGCTTCAGCATTTTTTACTGTAGCAAAAGCTCCCTGCACAAATTCATGCTCCTTTCTTTCATTTATGGTGTCAAATGTTTTGAAACCTACCCGTTTGAACTTATCTACCCACTCATACACAGGCCCGTAGCTAGGAGGGGGCGAGGGGGGGCTGAGCCCCCCCTGTGGCTACCTTCAGCTCCCCCTGAAACTTTCACCAGTGTTTTAAATGCTTCTATATAAAGAAACGAGCAATGCATGGAAACATTGTTTTTGTTTTATCGTATTCAGACTTTGGCCACAAACTAAAGTTATGAGAAATACTTTGTCGGAAGCAACATTTCATTTATTTTGCTAACTACACTCCTTCAGTATTTTTATAAAAATAAACCAGAATAAACCAGATGGTTTTGTCTTCTTATTCAGTTTCAACCCGATTGCAGTTGGTATAGAAATAACGCCGTTGTCAGGCCTGGTGGCTTGTGCCATAAATAAGTCATCTTCGAATTCAAGGAGGAAGGTTAGGGATGGAGAGTTGCTGTTGTAAAATGAGTTTGGGGGGGGGGGGAGCCACCAAACGAAAAGAGAATGAGAGGAAATGTTTTGTCTTTTTCCCCATCTCGCCAATTTTCATCGGCGTACAACAGAGGTTTGAAAATACAGATTTTTCATGGCAGTACAGTAAATCTTCTTCTACGATCCACAAGTACTTTCGTATGTAGGGTCAGTATAGTAGGCGGAGTGGCTGTTTTATTGTCCCTTCTACTGCCTCTCTTGGTGCCAGTCGGTAGCTATCAGATTTTCTTCGACATCAATAGATAACATTTGTTCATACGCGTAGTTCGTGTGCGTGCGTTAGAGAAGTCAATGTTCCGCAGTGGTGGGTGTTTGTGCTTTAGTGCCGCTCGGAGATACGCATAAGTTTGTGTCTTGGTGGAAGCTGTTTGAGTTTTCAGTGCATTAATGACTAATGACTTTTACAGTAATTAAGCGTCTGTTTTAACTGATTGCGTGCGCATCGTGATGTGTTTTGCGTTCTTTCTGCAAGCACAGTGAGTTTTTTTTTTTTTTTTTTTAAATTAAGATTTCAGTGTAAAAATGGATAAATTTATAATACGTACGAAAGTCACTAGTGACCCCGTTGTTTCCGTTCCATCATCAGCGAATGACAAAAACAAGAATATCAATACTATACCACAAGATATTTCAAAACCGGGGGAAAATATTAAACAAATAAAACTAATCTTATCCTCGGAATAAAGACGGACGATGCTTTCAAACGGAATGGTTTCAGAGATTTACGTGGTTGGAATATTCGCAATCCCAGGATGCTGCGTTTTGTTACGCATGCAGACAGTTTCAACCTTATGGATGTAAAGAAGTAGCTTTTACATCTAAAGGTTTTAGTAACTGGAAGGTCGCTCTTGACAAATCAAAAGCAGGTTTAATAAAACATGCCGCAACAACCACACATATCGTTGCGATGAATATGTGGGCAGAGAAACAAAAGCGCACAGCTGTAGGGAAACCAGTGTCACTTTTAGTAAATCAAAGTGTACTTGAAAAAAAAAATCAGTATTATGTAAAGAGCATCACGGAAATTATTCAGTTCCTAGCTGTGAATGAATTACCAATGAGAGGGACTTATAATGTTGAAGAACACGAGGAACAGAGCCTCTTCCGAAATATGTTTGAATATACACTAAGAAAGGACGAGAAACTGGCCGATTGTTACAAATTCCTCAAAATGCTTCCTATTTATCTCCGGAAATCCAGAATGATATAATTCAAGTGATGACTTTTTGACAGATACTGTTCGAGAAAATATTGTTGATGACATTAACAGTGCAGATGTGCCATGGTTCACTCTATTGGAGGATGGAACACGTGACAAAAACAATCGAGAAAATGTGGCTATCGGTATTCGATATGTGAAGGACGGAAAAGTTCGTGAGTCTATTTTAAGCATAGAAACTCTGCCATCTCTTAGTGCCGATTCCTTTGCCGATCTCACACTTAATGTTCTTCGGGACTATGGTTTAGATTGCACAAGACTGTTGATCCAGTGTTACGATGGGGCTTCTGTGATGAGCGGGAAGAAGGGTGGAGTGCAAGCAATAATACAGCAACGACTAGGACGTGATATTCCTTACATACATTGTTTCAATCACAGATTGCATTTAGTAGTAATTAAATGTGTGAACGATATTCCTCTTGTCAAACAACATTTTGATCAGTGTGTCATGCTTTATACTTTCCTTAAAAGAAGTAAAATTGCTACTTTGTATGAAGGTCGGAATCTTGCTCGTCTTTTAGAACACCATTGGTCAGGACATTTACGGGTAATACAAATAATTCGCGACAATTATATGGAAATATTGGAGGTGCTAAAGTTGGTTAAGAACGGGAATTTTAATGGGGATAAATTAGTAGAAAGTACTGGACTTATTCTGACTGTTGGGAAATTGCAGTTCCGATTTTGTTTATTATTGATGAAAAAAATACTTGAAATTCTTCATCCTGTTGATAAAATTCTCCAGTCGCATGAAGCAAGTTTAAGTACCGCACGAAATCTGGTTGATGCTGCTGTGGAAACATTGAACAATATTCGAAATGATGAAACGTTTCGAGATATTGTAGGTGAAGCAAATCGCATGATAGAAGATACCCACATTGAAGGAGCTTCTCAACGCCCTTCAAGGAAAAGAAAAATAAGTACGTCACTACAGGATTTTGTTGTAGCAGAAACAACTGGTACAGGGAATACAGAAGTTGAGTGTTTGCGACAGGTGTTCTACGAGTCGACTGATTTAGTTCTTATAGAAATTAACAGACGATTCCACAGTAACAATGCTTTGTTGGACGCAGTTACTTCAGCAGAAAATCTCGAGCTTCCGAAAACAGACTACTTATCTTCATTAGGAATTACCATACCGTCTAAAGAAGAACTTGCTGTTGCAAAGGCGTATGTTAGCAAATGTAATTTTTCTGACGCCTTCAGTGAAATATATAAGGTTAAAATGGCTTATGAAGATACTTATGCTCTACTTGCTTTTATCCGAACATTTGCATGCAGTACCGCGTTATGTGAATCTTCGTTTTCTGTGTTGGCCCGCATAAATAGCCCAGAAAGACTTTCCATGAGTCAGAAACGATTGGCCAACCTGGTGTTTCTTGCGTTTGAAAAGAAACGAACTGAAAACATAGACATCATGAAAGTTCTGCAGAAGTTCAACGCAATGAAGAATAGGCGATTGCAGCTTTTTTAAGTCAAGTAAGTAGACGCATTTTCTTTTTTCTTTTTTTTTTATAGAATCTTTGTGATTTACGGGCCACGGTTATGCTGAATAGGCTAAAGGGGACGGTGATGATGAGAATAAATGAATGAGCTAGTGGAATGAAGAAAGTGGAAGGAAACTGGAGAACCCGAGAAAACCACGCACACGGTGTTTGTCCACCACAAACTTCACTTGGCGTGAACAGTACCATCATTTCAGATTTTGCTTGGGGGGGGGGGGGGAAAGACCTCTTGATATATGTAAAATTTCGCGTTTTTCACTGATTACTACTAGTCCATTGATACAATCTATATAAATCTCAAACTCAGGGGGAGGGCAATTGCCCCTCCCTGCCCTCCCCAAATAACGCCCCTGGGCGTGAGCTGGGATCGAACCAGCGTGAACGCTCTAACACTGAGCCACTGTTGTCTCCCTCCCTATTGTTTTATTCACAAGAAAAATAAATTGATGAATCAGCTATACATTCATTATTTGTTATTGGCTTTGATCATTTAACTAAAATTTTAAACTTTTACACACACAGTACAGAATTATAGAGGAGTACAGATTGTCCAAATTGTAACTATAGTATAGCTTATTCATCTATTTTATTTCTGTATTAATTCCTTCATATGAATGCTTTATATCTTACTTCAAACAATTACATATCATTGTTTATTCAGTTTTCAATGTAATTCAATTTATACAAACTCTTAGAGTTACTTTTTCTCCAAATTTGTCTTAGAAAAAAAAAATGCATTTAATATGTAGTGAAAAGATTCTGAAATACGCAGTGTGCAAATTACTAGGGGAATGATGGAGAAATTCCTCTCTGTTAAGCTGGATGTCTTATATAAATTTTGAATTTCCCCATGATAATTTTCAAATGTTCAGTTTATTCCTCTTGTAAAATGTTCTTTAATTCACACATTGGAAATACGGATCTATAAATGTAAAATAGATGGGAGTAGGGGGATATTTTTAAATAGCAAGCTGGTCATCTGATATACAGTACATAATGCATTATACAGTATGTTTCACATTACTGACCTTTAATTATTTTCTGTATAGTTTTCGATTATTTCTACTCTGAATTCTTGTTTGGGAATACAATGATCGTAAGTTAACCTTTAAACGCCAAAGGACGCATCTGCTGCGTTTGACTTTAAACCTTAATAACTCAGCCCCTAATTAAGCTAGGAAGATAATTTTGGTATCAAAGTCTTCGTGAAAGATGAAGCTTGTCGCCGATATACATTTTATGTATGTGGGGAGTACCACGGCGGAGACGAGAAAGGTAAATTTCGTGTTTGTTTTTTTTTCGTTAACTTTTTGGGGGGCATTCTCCATTGGGCTGTACAGTGATAAAATTGCACGCTAATACCCTGCAAAAGTACTTGTTACTTATATGAGGGAAGTAGAAAAGGGACAAGGTTGGCCAAGTTTTTAAGTATTTTTTTTTTTTTAACGTAAATTACATTTATTTTCTGGACTTCCATATAAGATGAGATATTTTTTCACTGAATTGGTCTAGAAGCATAACTCTTGTTGTCTCGTTGCAATCTGTGTTCCATAACATATCCAACGGTGTTTCAATCATGATTAGAGGGGTCACCAGGGCCGCCAACGTGATTTTCTGTAACAGCTCTTCGAAAATTATATACAGGGCGCTTTATAGATTTTTTTCTGAATTTTTCTCTCGCTTTGCATTGCAGCATTTGCTACCATTTTTTAAAGTACTATTATAACAAGTTTATTGCATATACATTATCATCGTTTTGTCAGCATTGGGTGTCTGAATGGGTTGCAAGGGCCCCCCAAGTTCTAATTTTTTCGTATTTTAAAAAAGTTTTATGACCTTTCTTCTTCTACGATTAGGGTGGGAATTCCACAAGTGATACCTCGTTGGAATCAGTGTTCCGTAAGCTTTCCAACGAGCTATACATAAGGGGGAATTTGTAATTAGGGGGTCCCCTAGGTCCCCAGCGTGAGAGCCTACGATTTCGTTCAAATTCTTGCCAAGTGTATAAAGGTTAAGTAGCAACAATAGATATGAAAACGTGGAGTCAGGTTGGGCCCCCCCAGAAGTGCTCTCGGCCCCCCCTGCTTTCGAGTTCTGGCTACGGGCCTGCTCATACACTTGTGTTCGACTCAAAACAACTTTCACCATATTGCACTCCCATCCGACGGTAAATTTCCATTGCTTTCAACCAGTGTTCGAAGTGGAAAAAAAGTAGAGGCGGTATGTTTTACTATTATTTTGACTCAACATACCGTATATTTAATTATTGTCTTGATCACTGGAAAAAACAGAAACGGTATGTCCTCATTACTGAAAAACCAGAGGCGGTATGGCATACCACCGCATGCCGTCTCACTACGACCACTGGTTTCAACCCTTCGCTAACAGAAATCTAATAACATTCCGCTGCTCCACGTTGGTTTAAACCTGCAAGGGTGCCGCCATCTTGTTTCACTAATTTCCAGCATCCCGTTCGCGAGGCAGGCGTGCCAGACCTATCTGATAATAGTTCTAGGATATCACCAAAAAAATAACGAAGAAACACAAACTTTGTTGAAGTTCTGTATAATTTTTTTTATCCAACTTTTTCTGTTATTTATTGAATAGAACTTGTATAACTCAGATGATAAAGGCAGTCAGATACCTTTGAAACGTTAGTTCAAATTAAATAAAATAGTAACAAAAGTCTTTTTTGTTGAATTACTAATTGGTATATTTATAAGAAAAATCGTCCCATGTAAGTATAAGGCATAATTTCTAACACAAAGTCATAGAATTCCTATGAATTTCCATATCCAATATATAAGGACATCGTGTCATCTCTATATAGATAGTGATTTCTCTTTAAACAGATTTCATGAAAATGTAATATCAATATTTAAAATAATTAACTACTAATCCAATACTAATGCGCCATATCCACTTCCGATTGTGGTGGACAACATCGTGTCCGTGAGTTTTCTTGAAATATTCCCGTTTCCTCCTCCATTTTCATTCCACTATTTATTCCATCATTCGTCTCCCTTAGCGTACAGGACATAGTCATGAGACGTTAAATTTAAAAGATTTCATTTCATTTTTATTTCCATGTATCTCTACATTACAATATACTCACCAATGCGTCTATATTTCTCGTACCAGACTTCAAAACTACAGTATTAATTTTTTACAATCCTAAGTCTTTTGCGTAGTCTTTTCTCATAATAAACAACAGGACCATAATATTCACTAACGAGGAAACCGATTCAAGTGTGACTCAAAACTGTGGACGAGTTTATGCTCAAACGAAGTGTTTTTGTGTACAATTGAACCCATTAAAGGGAAAAATCCTCGATCTCAACCGTTACGGAGATATAGAGGAATAAGGGGAAGGCTGTTGCTCCGGTATTTTGCGAATTTTTGAGTATGTAAATGGTGGCCGTCCGAACTTTCCAAACATTTATAATTTCTACAATTATTAACCGATTTCACAGAATATGACCCTGTATTTTTGTTCACGTAATAACTTCTCTGTTCCTTTGGCAATATAATTAATACATTTACATATCACCCACCCTCTGACGGATGAAACTCTACCATTGCTTAGGAAAAAAGAAGTGAATAACCTCAACTGTGTTGCCAATTTGACATTCAGTCCTTTGGTCTTGAGTGAAGATCGTAGGCTACTTAGAATAGGTAATAAGACAGTGCACGCCGAAGTCCATGAAATAATTTATTATGGCAACGCTTCCTCATCTACCAATTGAAAGATCTCGGACACACCAGCTTGTGCCTTCTCTTTCAAGGGAAGTACGGGAAAACACACATCGATACAGCGCCAGAAGGGACACAGTTAAAGTAGAAAGGCTCTAAACATCCATCACCATACATGTTAAATCATTCAGACAAAGCTGACTAGAAAAAGAAGCTCGTCGTTTGTGTAGTACATCATCTAACTGAAAAGCATTTTCTCGATCAAAATGTCTATCTGCGAATCTCTGCTGAATTGTAACAAACTCTAGCCATTTCTGAAGCAGTTGATTACGAATGATAGAAAACAGATAACCTATGACAACAATGTGCCAATAATAATAATAATAATAATAATAATAATAATAATAATAATAATAATAATAATAATAATAATAATAATAATAATAATAATAATAATAATAATCATGGTTGAAGTAAGAAGACGTTCTATACTATGTGGCAAAGCTCACACTAACGCTCAGGAAGGTTATACGTGCGTTTGGTGAGATTAGAAAGGCATCGTGAATCACGAGCTGCAGGCGCCGGGAAGAACTATGGATTTGAACTTTTATTTCGGGTGCAATTTAAAAGAAACAGCCGGAGTTGATCAACAGAAAGAGTTTCTTATACTACTCTGACAACGCCAGACTGTATACAGTACATCTTTATCGACTCGCCAGAAATGGAGAGAATTTGGAAATTTTAATGCATCCATCGTATAGCCCGGACTTTGCAGAGCCGAATATAATTTGTTTCGATCTCTGCAAAACTCTCTGAATAATGTTAAGTTAGTTTCGGAAAAAGCCTATGAAAAACCATGTATCATGATTTTTTGACCAGACACCACAAAAATTCGAAAGTGCCAGAGTTCTGGTGTTACCGGAAATATGGTAGAAGGTAATCGAGAATTGTATACATCTGATTCATTAACATACCTATTCTGTCATTATTGGCATGTCACTTGTTGCAACTGAGAAACTTCCACGGTCTTCTGCTAACCTCTTCGTCTTCACACGCGATTGTTCTGTTTTGATATCGTCCATTAATTGTAGTCTTCGCCTCTCCCTCTCTTTCCTGTCACCATACTCTCTAACACGTCTCTCAGTTCCTTGTTATCCAACGTTCCAACCAGTATCTCTTCGTTCCAATCACCATGGCTTTTGTCTTTCTAACATTTATTTTCATCCCATTTCCATAATATTATTTTCAAATTACGAGAAATACATTCTCGATTTTTACCTTCAAACCTTAGTACTTCATTTAGACAACCTGATATGATAAATGCATATTTTTCTTATATTATTCACGAGAAGAGAAATAAAAACCCGGGCTCCCTTTTGACTACGCCACTGTTAGTATTCACATTGAATGAATCGAATGAAGCCCTGACATTTATTTGTTGTGTATTACGCGTATTAAAACACTCCATCATAAATAGTTCCTATTACGACTCTCCATCAAACATCTCAATCTTCCAGTATCTTTATTAAAGAAAGTAAACTGCAGACATGTTGTGTATTAAGGTTGTGACGCTCGTAATGTTTTCCTTGTTTTTTATGTTGTACGTTTATTGCATGCATTTTTCCTGCTGTAGTTGATGTATATATTGCAAATACGTGAGTGAACCAACATTGAAAGAAGGAATGTGATATGATTGTGTATGCGTGATAGAGAGAGAAAGAGAGAGAAAGCGTGTGTGTGTGTATGAAACAAAGTCATGTTGCGAAAAGTGCTGAAAGTGACATACCGCGACAGAAACCACACACATTAAAATAATACTTAATAATCTTTCCACTTAGATAGCGCTCATATAATATCATTGTAGCCAATCAGAATTAACTCGTTTTATGTGTTGCCGACAACACATGTGATCAAGAAAGATAAACTGTTTATACTGCATTGTCTTTTTATATGTGCTGATTACAGAAAAAAAGTAATTTTGAAAATAGTTCGTGACGAAAAAAATATATTGATTATTTCTGTTTCTTTAAATTTATCAGCAAAAATACGTTTACATTTGTTTTCTCTTAGGGTCCTTTCTCCCATTAGATTTTCTGTGGTAGGTGTATGTATATATCAGCCTAGAGTTCCAAGCAAGTTCGGTTTTTGAAATGAAATGAAATGAAATGAAATATTTGAGTTTTACGTCCCACGGTTATTGCTGGTTAGGCTAAAGAAGACGCTGATGATGAGTGATGAATGAAATGGTGAAATGAAGAAAGTAAAAGGAAACGGGAGAACCCCGAGAAAACCCACGCACACGGTGTTTGTCCACCACAAAGTCCACTTGGCGGGGGCTGGGATCGAACCCGGGACCCCAAGCACCAGAGGTGAACGCTCTACCACTGAGCCACCGCGGCCCCTGTTCGGTTTTTGACCTTGTCCGGTACGACCTCAAAACCGGACGTTAAATGTCCGGTAATTTTCCTTTTACTAATCCTATTTTCTGTTCTATTCATGTAAGTGACGATGAACATGGGTGTGTCGATGAACATGGTAAAAGCATAGCTTATAATTTGCTTTGATATCGACCTGTTTTGCGCGGAATTTGCTGAAGAGTTGAAGGCAGGGAAATTTACTAAACTTATCAAAACTGCTAAAAGTTAACAAAAATACATTTTCAGCAACGCAGCTAGCATTGCTTCATCCTCAGTGTCAGTTAGAGCTACATCTTCTAATTAGACATTATGAGACCTTACCAGCCCCAGAAAAGCTGATAAGACTTAGGTCTATTTTTCAAGTATATTTTCTGCATACCAAAATTATGTTGCCAATTATATTTGCTTTTCAGTTTTAAATACAATCTATTACTGATGGTAGACTATAAAATATACATGTGCCGACTCAATCAAAACTGAAATAAGAAAGTTCAAGAAATGCTTCAAAAGTAACTAAAGTTATGAAATTCGAACTCCGAATCGCTCAATTTTATGTGAAGTAACCACTTTCAGGTTTCCACATTTTTGACGAGGGATTATGTCACAATCTTAACAGTGTATGTACTCCAGGAAGATGTCCGGTATTTCCATTTTTCAAAAGTTGGCAACCCTTAATGCTAACTCTAAGTCAAGGTTATTGAACAGGAGAAAGTCAGGAAACAGGTACCAGGGGCGTCATTTGGGCTTTCAAGGATGGAACTGCCTCAATTGTACAAATATATCAATGAAAAATATGAAACTCTACTTATATCGGCGATTCTTCCTGCCTTCTCCCGCGATTATTAAATGTCGATTAAAGAATTTTTCGTTTGGTTAGTTAGCGTTTCTGTATTTTCATTTTCCAGTAAGTTCTCTAAAGATTACTGGTTATTTCTAGTTATTGTTTGCAGATTGTTTTCAGTGTTTATAAGTTCATCTTAACTTAGTCTAACGTTTTTCTATCTGATTTAACTAGTCATGACGATGTCAATGAATCTCTCGTGGCTAAATACTTGTGGTTCGCATATGC
Organism: Thermobia domestica; assembly: GCF_964235325.1. Classification (NCBI taxonomy): domain Eukaryota; kingdom Metazoa; phylum Arthropoda; class Insecta; order Zygentoma; family Lepismatidae; genus Thermobia; species Thermobia domestica. The sequence goes on from NC_137455.1 coordinate 20,708,054, forward strand.
GCCTTCGGTCCGTAAGAATCCTGGTTTGATTCCTGGTGGAAGCTGGATTCCATGTTAAACCGTAGGTCTACGGCTCATATAACCTCGCTGCTAAACTCCAAACCAATGTAGATATCAGTGTTTTCCATTTTTCCTGTTGACTTACGTCACTATACTCTTCTTAGTCAAATACCTCGTCACTCTAATTAAATGGTAAGGTCGGTCGCAAATTCACCAGAGGCAGGAGAGGATGCGGGGAGAGAACACTTAGTTCATCAACCGTGTCTCAATCACAATTTTATCTAGCATGTGTCCAAGTATATATGCAATACGAAGCTTTGTTGCATTGCTCACTGTACTGTATCTCGGCTATAGTGTCCTGTCCTCTGCTCAATGTGCAGCCGGCCTAATAATATAGTAGAATTTCATGTAAAAATCACACACAACTACTAATTCCTAGTTTATTAATGTGGACTCTATTGTACTTGTTCTGCAATACCACCTGCAAGTTGTCTAATGGCTGTTTACTAATTTCCAATCAATCTGTATTTGAATCAACGGAACAAAATACGTACGTTGTTTACTGAGGAATTTATTGTGTCACACTCTACACAGGTTTTAGTATGCTCAGCACTTGCGTATTGGCGTCAGCATCTACAAGCAAGGTTATTGTTTACGATGTAACGTTTCCTTTTATTCCATTCATTGTGATCTTACCTTTCTGCGACTATATTTTGTTTGTTTCAACACACGTCTTGTAAACAAGAACTGATAAACTACATTAAGAAGCAAGTCCGGTTAATGCAAATTGTCTCTTTAGCCTCCATCCCCTATATGCAACACAAACAATAAAATCACATTTACGTATTTGTTTGTACTGAATTTGTTCTGATTTTTTCTATTGTTACAAAGTTCATTCTGTTTCGGTTTTGATCAAAATATTAAGGTATTTTTGTTGGTCTGTGCAGGGGGAAGAGGAAAACGGCGTCGTCCTCCCCCTCCCACACAAATACAATGAACTCCTGAACTGGATAGCGTGCCAACCGCGAAAAAAAAATCTCAAAATGGCCGCAAAAGGACACAAATCAACACGAAAATCTCTTTGAATAATTTTTATTTGCAGTAGGGGGCCTTCGGACAATGTTTCTTTCTTTCTTTCTTTTTCTTTTTCTTTTTTTTCTTTTTTTTTTTAAGAAACTGTTATATTCATGTTTCATAAATAAAGGCTTACGTAATAACTGCAGAACGATATAATTTAGTATAAGAAATCATTGAGATAATATAAAGAACTAGAGATGCCTTTCCCTATGTCACAGTGTTGATTCGAGCGTGCTCTCGATTATATCGTTCGATTCGAGATATCCACACCCAAGACGGCGTATTCTGCAAGTTTCAGTCAGCGTGTGCAACGAAAACAAAGGCAATGCTGTATATGAGAAGTACCTAAACTTCACAATAACCCTGCGAAACTTATCAATTACTAACATTTTGGTCCTTGTACATTTTAGAAAATACTAAGGATTTGAGACACAGAAAGCGAACTGTCAACACTGGCAATTCTTACATTCAATCACGATAATCTCCCATCATATTGGTCCAAGGAGTTATTCACTTTAATGCGATCGATCAATTAGTGTTCTCGCTTCTCCTTTGAAACATGCTTCAAATTTGAAGCATAGGTTGTACCGGATTTCAACCACTTCCGGTTTTGGTATAGAGATAAGGGAAAAGAATGAAATGAAATGAAATCTGAGTTTTACATCCCACGGTTATGCCGGTTAGGCTAAAGGAGACGGTGATAATGAGTAAAGAATGAAGGATAACATCTTAAGACGCTGAATTCATATTAAAAAAAAAAAAAAAAAAACGTATCTTGCCATCTTATACAGTTTTTTTTACCCTATTGCGATTGCCATGGGCACCGGAAATAGCAGATTTCTACAACTTCCGGTTGCAATCGAGGACTATAGATGGAAGTAGAACTTTTCTGGGGACGTTGAATCCATATAATAAAACCCTACTTTGCTATATTTTATCGTTTTTTGCACTGATATAATTAGACGAACAGATAGACGGACATAGCCGTGCTAGAAGGTTTCCCATGCTTATACGTAGCATTTACAATATAAGTATATCTCTCACTCATAAGGAAGTCTTATATACTTTTCCCTACTTTTGCTATGGAATGAGGCCGTTAATGTGTAGCCTACTGGTTTTTGTTCCGAGGTTCTAAAAATCATTGTGTAGCTCTCAAGTATGCTTCGAACTGCCATCAGCTATAAAGCATATTTGGTCATTACGTCGTTTCTTACTCTTTTAGTCCCACCTCAAGTTGGGTTTCGTCATTTAATAAAACAAATAATTCCCGTAAATCTATAATATGAACAAAAACACCAGAGGTGCAAAAAGTGCAGCCAAGTTCGTCAGCCTCAAAAAGTGTTGAGATGAGGATGGATGAGCCAAGTTCCTTGGCCACTGCATCTGAAAGGGACACTGAAACTTGGCGCGAGGTGTCTAACATATTTGAATACATTAAGATGTCTGTTCCTAGTTTCACGGCCGGGACATTTCAGTCCTAAGGCTAGTGGTACCCCCAAATCCACCACGCTCACAAACACCACCCCTAAGGCTCGTTAACATCATTTACTTTGACACTTCGTGGAGGAATATAAGTTTTCCTTGTCTGGGTTTCGAACCACCAATCGTACTGCAGTATTCTGTATATGTGCCTTAACTCATTAGCAAAGTTGATATTCCTAAGGTTGATGGTGGTCCCAAACCCACCACGCCCACCACCACTATCCCTAAGGTTCCTTAACATAATTTTCCTTGACACCTCGCGCCAAGTTCCAGTGTCCCTTTCAGATGCAGTGGCCAAGGAAGTTGGCTCATCCATCCTCATCTCAACACTTTTTGAGGCTGACGAACTTGGCTGCACTTTTTGCACCTCTGGTGTTTTTGTTCATATTTCACTTCTTTTTGTAGTTCCCCATGTCAATATCGTATATTGGAATTCTCAATTGTGGCATATTGCTGGATTTAAATTTAAAATTGTACATTTTTAAAGGAGTCATAATGTGTCACATACAACATTAGTTCCCAAGGGCTCTCCCACTGGGAATCGAACCCAAGACCTGTACAAGAAAGGCGCACATGCTAGCCATTAGAACAGCGGGGAGGATTTATTCTATCAAATATCAGTCAGAGCGTTATGTGCAAACGAGATTCCAATTCATTTGCCCGAACTACAAAATCACGATCGCTAACATTTCATTTTTCACTGCCTAAATACAAAGAGTATCAACAGGGCCCAAAACCCTTGATGCTGAATCCTCGCTGCTACATCACTAGACATAGCTGGTGTTTCAATATACCTAGTTGTTCTCTACTTTTTCATATTGCGAAATTACGGAGTTCATTACATGACCCGCATGTTGCGCAGTTTCATACTGCCTCGGGTTTTCCTTCCAATTATATACACCTTTCAAAAAGCTTGTAAACTTAATAATATTTGCCACCAACATATCCTAACTGTATATTAAGCTACATGAACTGGCATAAATTAAAGGGGTGCTTCCGGTTGACGTGGAAAGTTGAAATGATGAAGGGGGATGAAGAATTTTCCCATGTTATTTAAATGGGTGTTTTTTTTTTTTTTTTTAATATAATCTCATGTTTTAGGAACTTGGAATTGGAATAAAAAATTGAAATTCGGTATGTTTGTACGTTTTCATTAGTATTACCTAAGTAAATCAGTAAAAATAGACAATTCCAACTTTAGAGTGGTTTTCTGGGGAACTGAAAAATCTTTCCCATGGTACGTATTTATATGCGACACCTTTTACACCCCAAAATTATACGGCACTTCCTGTAGAGCTACAATGATTAAATTTGACGTGATTGTAGTTTTTCGGAACTAACCGACAGAAAAATTGCCAAAAGTGAATATTTTTAATTTTTAGGGAGTCTAAAGGGGAGATGAAGAAATTCCCCATGCTATTTAAATAGGCCTTTTTTTGGACAAATAATCTCATATTTTAGGTACTTGAAATTGGAATACAAACGTGAAATTCGGTTTGCTTCTACGTTTTCGTTAGTATTACCTACGTAAGTCAGTAAAAATGAAAATATCCAAATTTAGAGTGGTTTTATGGGGAACAGAAAAACCATTTCCATGTTATTTATATTGGACGTCTTCTACACCCCGAAATGTTTAGGTACTTCCGGCAGGGTTAGAATGATGAAATTTGGCACGATTGTATCCTCCCGGGTCTAACCAACAGGAAAATTGCTAAAATTGAATATTTTTAATTTTTAAGGAGTCTAAAGGAAGATGAAGGAATCACCATGTTATTTATATAGGCGTTTTCCTGGAATACAAAATCTTATCTTTTAGATAGTTGAAATAGGAAAAGAAACTTGAAATTCGGGAATTGTAAGCTTAAAAGGTGTGAGGAAGTAGGACGAGCAAAGGCGAGGGTGTGGGGGCGAACCCCCGAAGGACAAATTCAGAAAATATGAAGAGCAAAAGGCACGAAATTCACTGTTGATGAAAAGGATGATACGTAAGAGATTCTCACTGTTCACAGATAGAGACACGAAGTATTAAGAACATTTTTACATAACGACTGTGGTAACTATAATATAACTCTGATACCAATATATTTACTAAATCGGTTACATTTTGTTGCTAGTCTCACATAAATTCGAACAATTGGATTTCTCATTTCTTCGAAAACTTCATTAGGACAGTTTTTTGCCTATAAAAAATTTCCCAGAGCACATTCCTCAGATTTCGAACTTTTTCCATACTCAAGTTATTGTAGGGTACCTTTATGCAAAGTTTCAATTTTCTATTTCATTGGAAAGTACCTAATCAATTTGATGAGTGAGTGAGTGAAACGAGTTTTTTCCTGGCTAAGGACAGTTTTTTTGGCTATAAAAGAATTCCCATAGGACATTCCTCAAATTTCGGACTTTTTCCATACTTAGGTCGTAATAGGGTACCTTTATGCAAAGTTTCAAGTTCCTATCTCATTGGGAAGTACCTAATCAATTTGATGAGTGAGTGAGAGAAACGATTTTTTTCCTGGCTAAGGACAGTTTTTTGACCATAAAAAATTTCCCATAGAACATTCCTCAGATTTTGGACTTTTTCCATACTCCAATTGTTATAGGGTACCTTTATACAAAGTTTCACGTTTCTATCTAATTGGGAAGTACCTAATCAATTTGATGAGTGAGTCAGTGAGTCAGTGAGCCTGAAAACTGCATATTTTGGGGGTCCAATACTCGAATATGGTTGAAGGTAGGAATGTGAGATTTGGCATATGGGTACAACTGTGAGATATCTCCTAACATTCTAAATTTCATGTTTCTACTTTTAATAGAATCGTTTTTACGAAGCCTCGAAATCGGCGATTTTACCCAAAACTCTTGTTCGTGTATAATATGCTTACGGCAGTGCAGGCCAGTTTTCATTTGCTTCGTGGAACTTGGCTGCCATGCACTTCCGTGCATGTTGATCATCAATGCTTAAAGCAAGAAATATATTAAAAGATTGTTATAACAATTAGCAGCTACATATAAGAAAAAATAATATAGATAATTTGTGTACATATTTGCTCTTATTTCGTTTTATTTTTTTGTAGAGCTTGCAGTGTTTAATGCTGTAAAAATCTGTGTGTGCAAGGGGAAAATAATTACTGTTTCTCATGTCTCTTGAGTTGTTAGACTGTTTAAATAAGCACGTGGTATTCTGGGGAAAACGCTTGCAATTACCAAGAGAATTCCTTGTATTACTGCAGTTGCAGTAGAGATTGCGAGAGAGAGAGAGAGAAAAAGAAAAAGTCAAAAACTACCAAATACAGAGATAAACTTCTGAAAATCTCTCAACCCCCAAATGCTTTGTGTGACGTTTGAATGTTTGATAAAAGCCTTTCTCCTTCCTTTTCGCTTGGAAATCTAACAGTCAATGAATATTTAACAGGTTTCGGTGTTTCACACCTGTCTTTTTATCTGCCCTTGTTTCTCTTCACTTGAAAAAAAAAAAAAAAAAAAATCAGAAGTGCTTTCTGAAAACTTTATTCAAACACAAATATACATGTAGACTATGTCTGATGAGTAATTGCTTTTGTTTTCGTTTGCCATGTTTAACGTTTTGTGCAAGTGAAGAGCTTTGTTAGAATTTTCCTCGTAGTATTCTAAAAGCGAAATGAATGTTTTCCTATCTTCATTTCACACTGTATGTGCTTTTCCCTGTGTGTTTCATGTTTGACATTGGTACTTCAAAATGTAACAGTTTCACTACATAAGTTGAATTATACAGAGTTTTTCAAAATGATTGTCAGGATTATAAACGACCACTGCATTTCATATAATGAAGATACATGCATAAAAATACATGTATAATGTCAGAAACTCACCGAGTTTAGTTATAATTATTACAAATGTTCAATGCACTCTCCCCCAGGGGTGGAAAGGAGGGAGGACGTGAGGGGGACAGAGTCACCTTAGTAAAAATTTAAAGGAAAAACGAACAAAGAAGGATGGTAAAAAATTTTTAAAGTGACACAAAGATGTGGGCACAAGAACTTCTTTTGTTTCTTTGTTTAATTTCCTCTTAGAATATAAGAATGTTCTCAACAAAGTGCTTATATCAATGTCAAGATGATTTTCGAACACTCTTACGAATAATCTAAAAATGAAGTAATCCTACGAATGATCTAAAAATGAAATATGCTTTGGTGTTAGTTTTATTTTCCTTTTCATGCAACATACACAATATCTTGTACAATACTTAGGCCTAATACAGTGGTATAGCCAACCTCAGATTCTTCTTGATCAATAGCAACTGGATAAGCATATACAAACTATCAGGGACAACAGCTCCTGCATGTTGTTCATCTATGTTGTTATAACTCTCGTGGGCGGGCATAGATGCTATGTCTGATTGTATTTTTTTAGCTACTGAATTTATGGCTGCGAGAAACGTCTGCTGGTTGGAAAACTCTGACGATATTACTAACTATTCTTCGATATCTGTCTTTTCATTAGCAGACTGGAATAATTCTACAACCTGAACAGCAGTTTCGGATGGTACAGATGGGAAGATAAGAGGCCAATTTTTTCTGGTCGAGAGGACGAACAAAACAAATTCGATTTCCATAGTAACACAGCAACTTCTCTTGCAACTTGTTAGCAGCATAAGATGGATCGCCTAGAAGTTTCTGATATCATTCAATCACACTACAAAGCGAATACACGTCGCCACATTTCAAATCTTGTCATGCACAAATCCAAAAATGCTTTGTCAAAGCGATTGTTCTTTGAGGAGTTTTCCGGATTTGCCTTCAACTGCTTGTCCATTTTAGCAGGCAAGATGAAGTAGTATTTTGCTTCATACGTAATTAGGTCTAAAGCAGCTACCCGAGAGTGAACAGTTTGATCCTCCTTGGCAGTTTCTTTGATATTACTCTCACATTACTTTGTTAACACTTGGTGAAGAGATCCTCATCGATGGGTTTGTTATCGACAAAAAATCCACTGCGTCAAATTCACTTGGGGAACTTCAAGTCTGGTCTTTGGAAAAGAGTTTGAAGTTACGAGCCGAGATTTACCAGAACTCGCAACAATACCTTGCCTTTGCTTTTCAAGTCTTTGTAAGCTGGATTTGATGCACAAAGATGAACAAGTTTAGCAATACGACTTGGGACATTTCTCCTCCAAATAGTCAATATGAGAGGCAAGTCTATCAAGAACTTCATTTTCCGTCTCGTAGAGTTTTCGAATGGGATAGGTTTTTCTGATTTTCATTATATCAGAAGAACTTCCTATGCTTAAAAGCGCGTCCTTCTTCTGGCAGAACATGCAAGCATCTCAATTAACGAAGCTAGTTCATTTCCTCTTTACTGGTAAAACAAGGAGAGGTTTAATGTCTTCCTCTGTCATTGTTCCAATCTTTACTGGTAGAACAAGGAGAGGTTTAATGTCTTCCTCCGTCATTGTTCCAATATTTACTGGTAGAAGAAGGACAGGTTTAATGTCTTCCTCTGTCATTGTTCCAATCTTTACTGGTAGAACAAGGACAGGCTTAATGCCTTCCTCTGTCATTGTTCCAATCTTTACTGGTAGAATAAGGACAGGTTTAATGCCTTCCTCTGTCATTGTTCCAATCTTTACTGGTAGAACAAGGACAGGTTTAATGCCTTCCTTTGTCATTGTTTCAATCTTTACTGGTAAAACAAGAACAGGTTTAATGCCTTCCTTTGTAATTGTTCCAATCTTTACTGGTAGAACAAGAACAGGTTTAATGCCTTCCTTTGTCATTGTTCCAATCTTTACTGGTAAAACAAGGACAGGTTTAATGCCTTTCTCTGTCATTGTTCCAATCTTTACTGGTAAAACAAGGACAGGTTTAATGTCTTCCTTTGTCTTTGTTCCAATCTTTACTGGTAGAACAAGGACAGGTTTAATGTCTTCCTTTGTCTTTGTTCCAATCTTTACTGGTAGAACAAGAACAGGTTTAATGTCTTCCTCTGTCATTGTTCCAATCTTTACTGGTAGAAGAAGGACAGGTTTAATGTCTTCCTCTGTCATTGTTCCAATCTTTACTGGTAGAAGAAGGACAGGTTTAATGTCTTCCTCTGTCATTGTTCCAATCTGTACTGGTAGAAGAAGGACAGGTTTAATGTCTTCCTCTGTCATTGTTCCAATCTTTACTGGTAGAAGAAGGACAGGTTTAATGTCTTCCTCTGTCATTGTTCCAATCTTTACTGGTAGAAGAAGGACAGGTTTAATGTCTTCCTCTGTCATTGTTCCAATCTTTACTGGTAGAAGAAGGACAGGTTTAATGTCTTCCTCTGTCATTGTTCCAATCTTTACTGGTAGAACAACGACAGGTTTAATGTTTTCCTCTGTCATTGTTCCAATCTTTACTGGTAGAACAAAGACAGGTTTAATGTTTTCCTCTGTCATTTTTCCAATCTTCATTCAACATCTGTAACTACATGAAACAAGAGAATATTAAGCTGAACACGGAACACATACTCATCTAGTTAAATTTAACTGAAGATAGTAAAAGCAACCGATCATGATGTGTGCATTGTCCACTTGAAATACGACCCGCTTGGGAGAGTAATACTCTCGGAAGTACGTTTTTCTCGCACGCTATCCTAGCCAGCTGTTTTGTCATATAATTTATATCATGGGGGTCAAGGTGGAATAAAACGAGCCCTGCGGAGCTTCTAACCCGTTTCTACTACTACTACTTATCTACACATGAGTAAATAACTTTTTTGAGTATTATTTTCATCTTATTTTAATGAAAAAAGTGTTAAGAAAATTAAAATAAAATAAAAAAACTTTCATTGGGCTGGGTTTGAACCCACGCCAGAAACGATTTCCGTTACTCGTACGCCCGGCCACAAGGGGCTACATCAACTAGCGTTTGATTTCTGCTATATTTATGCTACGTGACAAGATACGGATAACGCCAACCAATCAGAACTGTGTACTCAGTTCCTACTTCCGAAAGTATTATTCTCCCGAGCTAGTCGTCTTGAAATACCTTCTCAAAATAGGTTTCTATCAACCACAGACTCAACAATTTCCTTCAATGTCTTCTGCTCGCAAGTTTCTATATGGCCAAATCCAATAAGCTATTCCTGCATCCACCATCTTGGTTCTCCACTTACAAAATTTACGCGCCTTTGGCGTGGGAGACCCGGGTTCGATTCCCGGCGGGAGCTCATGTGGTTCGGATTCCACGTTAATCAGTAGGTCCACGTCTCATATAGCCTCGCTGCTGAAAGGGACGCTAAACTAAAATCAACTCAACTCCACTTACAAAATTTAATTGCTTCAAATGATACATTTATAAAAATTTACAGTCTAAATGCTATATTAGGTATAAATATAAATAATGGTGGAATCCACCGGAATTACACTCCATTGCTCGAGTGACTTGCCAAGATGTGACTTATGAGGTTTCTTTTACCTCTATCGGTGGAATGCACGGTTGTATCAAGTGCTCTAGAAATGATCAGAACAGTGCAGGAAAGCTCAAGGGAGAATGGCGAGAACTGTTCTTCATATATTTAAAAAAAATCAGCTTTTATCTCCGAAACGACTTTATTGACTGAGCTGAAATTCAGTGATGCCGGAGTATCACCATTCGAATAAAAGCGCACTTGCCTTCAAACTTACCTCGTTGTACGGCTACTTCTGGAAGTAAACCTAACAACATTGGTACCGTTTGAAAGAAAATTTTACGTTCTACAAATTTAACAAGGAATGTTCCTTCCATATCACATCTCATTGGGGATATATAGAGCGAAAGAGGAAATATTAAGGACAAAACGTGTCATTTCTTAATGTTTATGTTAAATTTTCCGAAAAACCGTTGGACCTATCCAAAGCACGAATAGACAAAATTGTAAAACACAAACCAGAAAAAGAAATTCATCAATATATTGATTAGTTTCGAAGATGTGGCCTTTTATTAGAAACGCTCATTTTTTAGATCCAGTACAAGGAAAATGGGGTGTACGGATGGAACTTCCGCTTATATCAAGAGACAGGTGGTCTAGAAATGATCAGGATAGTGAACTTGATGATTTAGGACTTCCGGTTGCGTTTACTCTCTCGTGTTAATCCTACTACTTATTTTGGAGACTTTTCCAGATTCTGTCTCCCGACTTATTATGTTCCTTATGAACTTAAATCCAAAACTAGGATAGACAACTAATTTCTAGTTCTATAAGCATAACATCAGATTGGACATTACCTAATCAATTTTTCAGGATGGACTTCTACACAGTTCAGAAGTTCTTGAACATTGTCATTGTTCAGTCTTTTCTAAACAGGCTTCTGCTGATTTTAGTAAAATTGTCCTGCATTTATTCAGTCCATACTTTTCGTAAAATTGTACTGAATGTACTTAATCCATACTTTTTTATACTATATTTTTTCAACTCATAATTTTCATAAAACTGTCCAGCATTTGCTAAATCCGTATTTTATTATAAAATTGACCTTCATTTACTCAATTAATATTTACTTTTATAAAACCATTCATTCAATCCAAGAGTTTTCGTAAAGCTGTCCTACACTTGTCCAACTCATATTTTTTTCTTCGTAGAACTACCCTACGTCCGGATATCTCCGGTCTTAACAATCCATGAATATGAATGTAATGTTTGTATTCGAAACGTTGGAAGCTAATATTTTCATCTGGCTGATTTATTTGAATCATGTCACCAAGAAAGATTCAACTCTTTTTTTTTTCAAACTGTCTTGTGTTTATTCAATCCATACATTTTATGAAATTCTTCTACTTTTATTCAATTCATACACTTTAGTAAAATCTATCCTGCATTTATTCAATCAACAATTTCATATAATTGCCCTGCATTTATTCAACCTATATGCAACGAACTATAAAAGTTCGTTACTGAATTGTCTGTGTTAGTGTTTGTGTGTGTGTGTGTTATTTGCGAATTTTTGAATTTTGAACCCTCTATTAGAGCATTTAAAACAAAGAAGTGATGGGATTTTTTTTGCGTCAGTCTTTCCCTTCCCGAGATATTGGCCAAAAAAGTTCCGATTTCGGGAGATTTAAGAAGCCATATCTCGGGAACGGTAAGGTATAGAGATATCGTATTGATGTTGAGCAATACCTAAGAGGATGGTGAACATTTTGCTACCAAATAGTAACCGGTGGCAGATGGCCAACTGGCAATCATTCCCCAAGGAGCCGTATTTCGGGAACCATAAATAATAGAAAGATGATATTTTGCGAATTTTTCAATTTTGAGCCCTCCATTTTGTACATGTGTCTTCGTAAAAAAACATATCGTAGAACATCTTAACAGAACTCTTACACAAAACATGTGGAAAAAATTTAGTACTGAACGAAATTATAAATGGATAGATATATTACAAGAATTGTTTAATGAGTATAATAATAAAGTACATAGAACAATTGGTATAAAGCCTGTAGAAGTTAATAAGAAAAAATAATTCTTTTTTAAATTTCGTTCTGGCAATACTCTTGAAGCATTCTCAACTGGTTTTATTTTCCATTATTTTAAATAACTAAGAGAATACAGCTTCTTTTAGCTACTCTGAAACTTAAATTTTGAACATATGAAAATGTTCAAAAAGGTAATTGGATATAATTTTCTATCAAATGCTTTCTATAAGACAACTTCCCGATCAGAAGGGTATAAAATGCTATGAGAAGCTTGTTTATTCTTGATAAAAAAAAAAATGTCTCGATTGTACTAAAGAAGTTTTGATTCTTTTGTCATTATTCATACTTTCTGACATTTGACATTAAAATCTTCTTTTATTCAATTTCTCTGACATTAGGTTCTAAGAGGATTCTCTCTTTGCTTTCTTCTGGGAATTGTCTTTTGATTTCCAAGAATACAAAGGCGACGCTTGAACTTCAAGGTGATTCTAGAGGAAATAAGTCGAAACTCCGTCCATTGCAGCTGTTTCTATACGGAAAGCTCTTTTCACAGTTATTTATGGAATTATAGAAATTGTCAAAGCGAGTGAATTCAAAAGAGAACTTCCTAAACCTTCTTATTTTGAAAGGCCATTGATGCTATATCTGAATTTCGAATCAAAGATGTTTGAAAATTTTAAGTCTTATTCAGTAGACGTTTACGGTTTAAGTTATACTTTTCTCTGCTTTTCTGGCATAGATTAATTTTGTCTTACCGTGCTTAATTAAGTGTTCTTAACAGTACAGAAACTACTATTACACACTGAAAACTGTACGGAAAGAATGAAAGGAACATAAGAAAGAAAATTTACTACGACCTAGATACCAGTATTTGCTTACAAGGGACGTATGTGAATCGTGACAGCTAGATATTTATGAAAATTGGTACCCTGACTAATAGTGGATCGCTAATCCTCGTAGTGGTAGTAACTCAGTGCGGAAATGCCTTGTTTACCCGCTACATATAATATATATACACCAAGCAAAAAATGAAATGAAATCTTTAAGTTTTACGTCCCACGGTTATGCCGGTTAGGCTAAAGGAGACGGTGAAGATGAGAAATGAATGAAATGAAGAAAGTGGGAGGAAACGGGAGAACCCTGAGAAAACCCACGAGCACGATGTTTGCCCACCACAAAGTCCACACGGCGCGAGCTGGGATCGAACCAGGGACCCCAAGCACCGGAGGTGAACGCTCTACCACTGAGCCACCGCGCTCCCATACACCAAGCAGTGCCCAGGAGATGTTGTTGCGAGTTATACCCCCAAAACATCGGAAAAAGCCAGAAAATGAAAAATGTGTGAAGGTAACCTGATACTTAGGGAAGGGAGTCACGTGACCAAAAACACGGCAGTAATATCACACAAGGAGTGTTGCCATCCCAACACAAACTTATCGCTTTTCAAGTGATACGTACACGATTTTATGACATTAAAACAATTGGCTTAAAACGTGAAAGAAAATAAGCAAAAGGTGGGTTATCTGTGTTACCAAATAAGAGAGATATGAAGCTGTAAAGTTAGGAAATTATGGTGTCTCTACAATGAAACTAACAAATGTGTAACAAGACTTTACAAGGAAGAAATGTACAGTAAGGAGTAAACTGCAGCATGGAGAGCATCAAGTGACTAACAGGCTTGATACAGGATTAATCCAAAAAGGACACATGTTAGAGTAGCCGTAGAAAGAAGAAGTCCTATGTGACATAATGCACAAATGTGAAGCAGCAATTCCAATGGCGTTTGTGGGGAATCGGTATCTAAAACCATTCCCGAGAGCTATAAAACGCACAGTCTTGAGGTTGCAATACTACATAAAATCCTGCATGGCTTCCAAACCACAGAAAAGATGGCCTAGCGACTGAAAAGATTACAGGAAAGCTGTGGCACAAAAAATATCATATCTGTGACAAGAAAGTACGTCAGAATCGATTTGCAAAGCTTAATGACCTGTGATAGGTGTCAGTCGAGAGTATAGGGAACGTATATTTAGCAAGTGAGACAACGATGAAGATAAAACACACTGCATTCAAGTTACCAATACATACAGCAGAAAAGCCATAGATAGTATGGCAAAATACATACATTTCTCGCCCTTAGCCGCACACTCGATATGACATATCAAGCTTGTTAGTCACTGGATGGTCTGCATGCTGTGGTTACTCCCTACTGTACATTTGTTCCTTATAAAGTCTTGTTCTTGTTGTACATTTGTTCGTTTCATTGTATGGACCCCATAATTTCTTAGCTTTACAGCCTCATATCTCCCTTATGTGTTAACACAGATAACCCACCTTTTGCTTATTCTCTTTCACGTTTTATGCCGATTGTTTTAATGTCATTAAATGGTATACGTTCTATTCGAAAAACTATAGGTTTGTGTTGAGATGGCAACACTACTTGAGTGACACTACTGCTCTTGGTCATGTGTCCTCTTCCCGTAGGTATCAGGTTACCTTCAGATATTTTTCTTTTTCTGGCTTTTTCCGGTGTTTTTGGGGTATAACTCGACACAGCATTACCCGATTAGTGCTTGGCATATGTATTATACGTAGCGGGTAAACAAGGCATTTCCGCACCGAATGACTATCACTACAATGATTAGCGATCCACAATTAGTAAGGGTACCAATTTTCATAAATATCTAGCTGTCACGGTTTGCATACGTCCCTTGTCAGTGAGCTAAGCAAGTTCCGGCAATGAATATCAATCAAGATAGCCATCCACAGGGTTTGAACTCAGGACTTTCCAATCGATAGGGCAAGTACAGTAATTTGTTTTCTGCATGAACTGTTAACAGTATACGTAGTTAAATCTTTCGATTTCAATATACAAAATGTCGATTTGTATATTATTAAACGTTTTGAGAAACATTTAATTAATTCAACTTTCTAACGTGGACGTTCAAAAACTTGTATTAATTAACCAACTAACTCTATGGTCTGTGGAACCCAGAAGTTCAATATCACGTACAAAAAATCTCTCCATTGACTTCTATCCTTAGCCAAATGGACCCAGTTTCTACTTTGTATTCTATTTCTGCGAGATCCATCTTAATATTGTCCTCCCATGTGCGCCTAGGCCTTCCTAATGGTCGTTTTCCGATTGGATTTCCAGTTAAAACTTTGAAAACGTTCCTGCTTTCTTCCATTCTGCCTACATGACCTGTCTACCTGAGCAAGGGCGTCTCTGGCGGGAGGATCCAAATGAATGTAGGAGGTATGGTAGAGGAAAACAAGGAAGGTAGAGAAAGAATAAATTAATGGTTAGTATTAAGAGATTAATCCCTATGTCAAGGTGAAGGAGTTACCTAAAAACATATTGTATGTAAACTTAAATTTGTAGCAGTAATGGAAGAAAAGTATGATGAACGGGTGAGTTGAGTGATTTGATCACTACTGCACTAATCCTAAGTGCAAAGATCTAAAACTCAAATTTTCGGTTCCAAAAAATACGTCTAGTACGTACAGAAAGCATAGGCTGGGGAAATAAGTATCAACCCTCTCTTACTTATCTTTGATCTATTTGGACTTTAAAGTTCTCTCTTTCAGAAACTTTAAAATATGTAATTTTCTCCTTCATTATAATATTTATAAGTCAATATAAAATATAATCATTGTAAGTTCCATATGCAACTCGACTTTGGAACTCATCGGAAACAAATGAACAACAAATACTGGCGGAAAAAAGGCAGTACGTATGCATCATATGGATAATATATGCTCCGTACAGATTTCCGTAGTAAAAATATGGATTCCGTATATTTGTATCACGCACAATATTCCTCTGTCTGGATAACGGATTTTTCTCAGTGTAAAATGAGCTACTGTGGCTCAGTGAGACAGCGTTCAATTCTGGTTCATGGAGTACCTGGTTCGACCCCACCTTCCGCCAAGTAGGCTTTGTGGTGGACCAACACCGTATGCATGGGTTTTCTCCGTGGTTCTCCTGTTTTCTCCTACTTTCAACATTCCACTATTATCACTCATCTCATTATCACCATCTCCCTTAGCCTCGAAGAAGAAGAATAAGAATTTTATTGAAGTTCAGAAAAGTTTGCCTGTTTTTGCAAACTTTTAATGAATTAGTAATGAAATAATAATACGGGGTGATTCAATAAGAACGTACCAGGCTTATATCGCAGCTAATACTGCACGTAGAGCCTTCAAACAAAAAATTACATGACCAAATCGTATGTGTACAATGCAATAAAAATAGTAGCAAGACCAGTGGTGTCTCGTGAATACATCCAACGGGGGGCAACTTCAAAATTTGCAATGGAAAGTGGTATAACTGTTGGAATCATTCAAAAGGACATTAAATATCATGCAACTTTTAGAGGACAAACTTTGTCATATCCTTTCCATTTTAGCCGCTAGAGGTGTTGTTGCAGACTTGTATCTGACTACCCGTTTCAGGCCTTTATCTCAGCTAATAATGCACATAGAGCCGTCAAAAAAAAAAAAAAAAAAAAAAAAAAAAAAATTGAACCACCAAATCGTATGTGTAGAATGTAATAAAAATAGTAGTGACACCAGTGGCGTATTGTGAATATCTCCAACGGGGGTCATCTGCAAAATTTGACATGTCAACAGGGACTGGTTATGCGTCCATTGAAACAAGCGCACAAGAGGAGAAACGTCGAGAGGAAACACCCTCGCACTATCTGACTTTCACCTAGTAATGCGACCGTGTTGCTGGCAACGAGGTAGAAATATACCAAGGTATTTCCTCTCTACCTTTCTCCCATTGTTCGTTTGTTTCGATGTAAGCACAACCAACCCCTGTTTCTACGTCAAATTTTGCGGATGACCCCCGTTGGAGATATTCACAATACGCCACTGGTGTCGCTACTATTTTTATTGCATTCTACACATACACATACGATTTGGTAGTTCAATTGTTTGTTTGACGGCTATATGTGCATTATTAGCTAAGATAAAGGCCCTGCTACGGGTAGTCAGATACAAGTCTGCAACAACGCCTCTAGCGGCTAATTGGAAAAGGATATGACAAAGTTTGTCCTCTAAAATTTGCATGATATTTAATGTCCTTTCGAACGATTCCAACAGTTATACCACTTTCCATTGCAAATTTTGAAGTTGCCCCCCGTTGGATGTATTCACGAGACGCCACTGGTCTCGCTACTATTTTTATTGCATTCTACACATACGATTTGGTAATGCAATTTTTTGTTTGAAGGCTCTGCGTGCAGTGTTAGCTGCGATATAGGCCTGGTACGTTCTTATTAAATCACCCGGTATAAATTAGTACCTCTCTTTTACATTTAATGCAAAATTTCGGAATTGGTTGTTAGTTGATTTATTCGAAGGATTAATGATAGGTGCAAAGTTGCCATAATTTATTATCGTATATTAGAAAGTAAAATGTGTTAAAAAAAAAAGTCTGGTTACCTTGATGTGAAAAAGAATGTAGGATAATGTAGGGTCAATTTCTTCCACATTTTAGTTTTTCTTTTTTAAGTTCAATTTAAAACTAATAAAAGTGATTTAAAGAAAGAGAGAGAGAGAGAGGAAATTTTCCTCTTGTAATTTATTACATTGACAATTTTTGGTATCACACTGGTTGTAATTACCATTGCTCAGGGCACGTTTTCAAGGGAGGGAAGGATATGTAATGGAATAAGGATTAAAGCGTATATTGTATCACATGGCCATTTGCAACTTTACCAACTTTAGTGAGAATGACTCATTCGTTTTAATTTATCTTTCCGAGTGATTGGCTGTGCAGAAACATTTGTGATTGAATTGACTGTTTGGCTGAGTGTTCGGGTGGATGAGAAATGGAAGGGAGGTGGAGGGGAAGAAAATAGAAGAAGGGATGTTATGTGATACATATTCTCGTTAATATTAAATGTCGAGACGTGTTGGCGTCATTATCCTTTCACATGAACTCCACTAAGCAAAATGACCGATATATCTATATATTTTCGTATATATTAAGGAAAATCTTGCATTAAAGGGGAAATAATCGTTAAAAATTTAAATCTTACAGTTTAACGTCCCATGATTAGGGACTTTGGAATAAGGGAGATGATGATTAAAGTAAGTGTGAAGATGGTGGAAGAATTGGGAGAAAACAGAAGTACCCCAAGAAAAGCAACGAGCACCATGTTGTCTACCACAAACTTACTTGGCCCTGAATCGAATCAGGGATCCCACACACCAGAGTTAAGCGCTCCCTCCTGTGATTTACTGTGCCCCCATGTGCGTTTGGTGGAGAAGAGGGTGTTATTATCTAAATTTGAATTATGGTATCTTTAGACCTTTGTATCCTATAGGGACGTACTTATCCTCCCTGCCAAATATCAATTACTCAATTCGCACACTGCCTACAAGTAACGTAATCTTCAGTATAGGCATTTTGTCACTATTGGTGGATCATCTGCCGCACTTGATATCCTTCTACGCATTATGAACTGCCACCTGTTTCGCCCCATCCCTTTTTTTCCTGCCACGGTACCTTCTGTTACGTCTCTCGTGGTGCAATTCCTTCTCAACAAATATTTCAACCAGTTTATTTTACTCTTCTTAATTACAGCTACCGCTATTTTCTGCATTACTATTCCCAAGATGTTTTTGGGGACACGGTGGCTCAGTGTCGTGGCCTCCCTGCTGGTCTAGTGGCTAGCGCATGCGCCTTTGGTCTACGTGATCCCGGGTTCGTTTCTCTGTGGGAGAGCCTGTGGAATTTCAACTGCACTCAATATTTCTGTTTTCTTGTCCCTGTCGAGTCTATTAATCCTGATCAGTGACTGAAAATCTATTAATCCTGACCAGTGACTGAAAATCTATTAATCCTGACCAGTGACTGAAAATCTATTAATCCTGACCAGTGACTGAAAATCTATTAATCCTGACCAGTGACTGAAAATCTATTGATCCTGACCAGTGCCTGAAAATCTATTAATCCTGACCAGTGCCTGAAAATCTATTAATCCTGACCAGTGACTGAAAATCTATTAATCCTGACCAGTGACTGAAAATCTATTAATCCTGACCAGTGACTGAAAATCTATTAATCCTGACCAGTGACTGAAAATCTATTAATCCTGACCAGTGACTGAAAATCTATTAATCCTGACCAGTGACTGAAAATCTATTAATCCTGACCAGTGACTGAAAATCTATTAATCCTGACCAGTGCCTGAAAATCTATTAATCCTGACCAGTGACTGAAAATCTATTAATCCTGACCAGTGACTGAAAATCTATTAATCCTGACCAGTGGCTGGAAATCTATTAATCCTGACCAGTGACTGAAAATCTATTAATGCTGGCCAGTGACTGAAAATCTATTAATTCTGACCAGTGACTGAAAATCTATTAATCCTGACCAGTGACTGAAAAGGAAAATAAAAGTAAGAAAGTTTTTTTTAAGTGGTAGACTCCTTACTTCTGGTGCGTTAACTCCTTAGTTCAATCCCCGGCCGAGTAATTTTGTGGTGGAAGACATCCTGTTTCCTGTTCCGTCGTGTCATCGTGTCATGGGTTTTCTGTGGGTACTTCCGTTTCCTCTCACATTGTCATTTCACCAGTTCTTCCATTATAATTCATTTGCCTTAATCATTATCTCCCTTAGCCTAAAGGACATAAACACCGGACGTTAAACTGAATGATTTCATTTTATTTTCCCCCAAAACCTTCTCATTCATTTTCTTTTCTACTCAGCTAATTTTCTTCGTTCTTCTTCACATCCACATTTCAAAGGATTCTGCTCTTTTGTTCATCGGTTGTGCGTTGTGTGCATGTTTCCTGCCACATAGAGTACAATGCTCCACACGAAATATTTTATGATTCATTTTCCTTAACTCTTTATTCAATGACACGCAAAATATATTTTTCTTTTTCGTAAATGCTTCTGTTGACATTCCGATTCTTGCTTTTTATTTCATGTCCATACTTCATAGGGTTAGGATTTAAATGTCTGGGCTTTCGGCGTCTAAGGCCATTTAGCCCGTCACGTTTTGAGGGATGACGTCCCTCGGCGGGCCCGCAACCAGACACAGAGGTTTGGAGGGGGGGCATGAATAAGATAGGGGGGCCAGATCATTAAAAATTCTCTTACAAATATCTAAATTGTGATTTTTGTATTAATAATAGCATTTTGTATTGAGGTCTCGAGGGGCCATGAAAAGTTTAGGAGGCCAGGCCCCTCTGGCCCCCTCTAGTTGCGGGCTTGTCCCTCGGCAAGTACAAAATACGCGGAAAGGGAAGGAAGAAAGCGGCCTGGGGCCTGTAAGTTAGGTACCACCCCGGCATTTGCCTGGTGTGAATGAGGAAAACCCAGGAAAACCTCATTCAGGGTGGTTGGCCTGAAAAAGCGTTTTACACTCTTTCGACCGAGTGGCCCCACCGGGAATCGAACCCGGGACCTCCATGTTCTCATTTGTAATATTACCTAAATACTGATAATTATTCGCACCTGTTGTACTTCCTTCTACTTCTAAATTTGATGCCGACTGCTTTGTTGCAGTCATCATTCGTATCCATCACAATCACCATCTTTCTACGTACAACGTAAGCTTTATACCAACAGTTAACAGATCGAACTGGGATCATTGCTCTGTAATCTTAGCTCTCTTGAAGACGAAATAGTGTGGTGAGAAACGGTCTATACTCTAAGGGTTGGATGATTGTATGTGCACCGGATTCAAGGCCACCTTATGGTTCTGAGATTAGGTAAATATGTACTAGGTTCTGCCCTTTACAACCATGGTGTTGTATTAGCACAAAAAAAAAAGAAAGAAAGAAATCTCAAACTAAAAGTAAACAAAATTACACTAGTTATAAACCATAGCCATTTCGGCGTAAAATTTCTCGTATATGTTCTGTGTTCTCAGTGTAATATGGCCTAAACAGGACTTGAACCCACTATCAACATAACAACAATTAAAGCTAATTAGTCATAGAATATGCTTTGAGTTGCATTTAAAATATCGAGAAGATACTGCAACAAATTCAAAACACTACTTGCATGTTTACGTAAGCAAATTGTTACTTGCTATGTTTATATGTGCATTTTTTTCCTTTCTCTATTTCTTTAAAGTAAGATACCATACATGTATATACACCTTTAATTCAATCAGTTTTAAGTAACATTTTTTTCTTCAGCTTCGCTATGAAAATTGGGTTTTTAGAAGCTGAAATTAATTCTGTGCAAGAACACAAAACCAGATATTACGTAGAACAACTGCTCTTTATATGGTTAGATCGCAACATTAATGTTACGTTATTACACACTGCGAATAATTCATTGCCAACTGTGCAAAAAAGCGTTGTAATACATAATTTGTTTATTTTGTTTATTCTTTCTTATGAGCACAAGCTACGCCGCTTAATTTGTGATTCATTTTAGAAGAAGTTTCTTGCATAACAATTATTTATTGCTTCACGTTTGGATGTTTCCTAACACAACTTTCGGATAACCTAATTTAGAGTACAGTAATGCCGCATATAGGACAATTTACTGTACTTCCTTTCCACTGACTTGTAAGCACTTCCTTTTGGACTGCAACACATTCTTCTATTTACGGTAATGAACAAGTAGATAAATTAGCTAAAGTGGCTGCACTATAATTCACAAAATGTTCTTTCAAGGTCCTTGTTCGTTTATGCTTGAGTGGTAATGGAACGGTGCTTTACAAGGATGTAATCTCTCCAGTTCCTAGTATGAAATCCCATCACTTTCATTATTCACGGTTCATTCGCTCTCGGGATTTCATGTTCGTAATTGTCCCTCACCACTTCTAAAGTGGTTTTAATTATGCCGTACAATTCAAAAATGAAACTGACGTTCCATTTATACAAGATTTTTAGAATTATTTTTTCGAAAAATCTCTCTCTCTTGAATGGAGAGTTAGTAACATAATCTTAAAATTGGTCCATATAATGAGCGGTTAGCAAAGTAATCTTAAAAGAGGTCTTCAGGGAGTAATAAACTAACATCAGAGAAAATTAAATTTTCTTAGTTTAAGTACATTGTATCAACGCTAGATTAACACATTCAAATACTACAAAAGTGAATAATTACTTGGTGTTTGTTTCTACTTGAAATACGAAACATGTGTAACACTTGTATTGTAGAGGGATAAATAAATTAAAAATTAAGTTAATTAGTTGATAAGCGTCTTTTTGTAATTCTGAACCTATTTTGAGACGGAATCTATTTGTTAAAGTCGGATCCGAATCATAGTCGGATTTTTTTTTTTTTTTTGCTTTTTCAGGGGCGGATCTAGAAGGTAAAAACTGGAAGGGGGGGTCAGCCAGAGCCCAGACTATGATAGGTATATTATGAGTTTACTATAAACTTCCAAAAATATATAAATAATAGTTTAAATTATTTTTGTTACTCATAAGACTGGGAAGCCTATATCCCCTCCCAGCCCCGGGCAGATCCGCCTGTGAGTTTGGTGTTTAATGTCCTGTTGCAATACCGAGGTTATGAATTAGATTCCTGGGCTTTCGGCATCTAAGGCCATGTTAGCCGTCACATATGAAGGATGACGTTCCTATGCGATCACACTATCCGAGGAAAGGGAAGGAAGGAAAAAGCGGTCTGGGACTTGTATATTAGGTAACGTCCCGGCATTTTACCTGGTGTGAATCAAGGGTAAAAGTGGATCTGAAAAGTGTAGGGGGACGGTAGGTACCGGCATGACGTCACGCCGTTCCCCCTACCTATCTTTGACCATTGTAATTTTTTAGGAACTGGAGGAACACCGTACATATTTTTCAAGGTGCGGGGCCGGTATGACCCCGCGTTCCCCCTCACTTTTACCCCCCCTGGTGTGAATGAGAAAAACTCAGGAAAATCTCATTCAGTATAGCTAGACTGAAAAAAATATTTTACACTTTCGACCGAGTGTCCCCAACGGGAATCCAATCCGGGACAGCTCCACAAAAGACGAGAGCGAGACTACGCTACGCGAGGCCACTCCACCGAGGTTATGAAGGACGGAATTTGATATTAACGTGAGCTCCAAACCAGTGTTCCTCATCAGACGAAAAATGTTTCGTCTCGATTATCCGGTGGAAAACGAGACAAGAAGTGTAAGAATGAGACGAGACGAAAATCAAGACAATTCTCGTCTTGATACGAGAAGTTTCACGAGTCTTGTGGGCAAACGTTAGTTCACCAAAGTCTTAGATCTGAAACACTGTTTTGATAGATAGAAATTATAAATTGATAAAATGATCGTGCGAACATTATGAAGCACATATATGAACGTTTAAAGATACGCAAATCATTATACAATAATCTTTAGTAATAAATATATTTTAAATGTTGTGGTATCATACCTTTTGTGAACCTCTTGTGACGCGGGAGGATACCAATAACTTCTAAATGAAATTAACCTCTTCAAATGATGCCACATATTTATCGGGAAAATAATCCGATTTTTTTTTTCATGAAGAAGATTGCGAACTGAAGGTAAGTAAAAACAAGTGCTTCAGAATATTATTTTTTTCTTTCCTTCAGATCGCATGCACTTTTCTTCGTGAAAAAAAAAAAATCGGATTATTTTCCCGATAAATATGTGGCATCATTTGATGCCATATACGTGAAGAGGTTAAGAAAACAAATCAGGACGTAAATTTCGTACCGTCATTCTTTCAATGTAAGAGTTCTTTGAAGATACTTTTAAAATCTTGGATAATAATTTATTTAAAAAAAAATACATTTTACCGTTTTATATGCATGTTTTATATATTATTAGACTCACCAAAATTTCTTGTCAGAAAAGGGCACTAAACTAGGTATAATGTATTTAAAAAAAAAAAAAAAAAACTGCAACCATCTTCTTATTTTATAAAAGAAACTTGCGTTTCTGCGACTTAATTGGTATTTTTGTAAATTTTTCTCAAGCCCTTCTTTGCATGTGTGATATTTCTAGCATCACAAAAAGAAATTAACCAGATAATAATTAAGAATGTAAGAGTGTATTAAATGTACCAAGGTCTGCAAAACCTTGAACACTAGTTTCAGTGGGATTTGTCTCCCCCTACTTTTATCCTAAGACATCTTTTATGAGATACTTATGGTTGCTTGTCTTTTATTCTTGTAGGTATGCAGTAGCTTTGTGGCAGTGGTGTGATATAGAAAGTAACTGTAGTGTGCTGTGGTAATTGACTGTCATGTGCTTGAACTGTAAGTAACGAACAGATTCCTCATGGTAGTGTATGTGTGTAAAAAGTGAAGTAAAATCTGTAAAGTGTAAGTAAAATCTCAAGATTGGAGTAAGTTTTAGTATTTACAAACCTTTAAAACATTTCCTCTAGCGTTTGCTTACATTAAAATTGTTAGGTTAGGTAGGTTAGGGAAAAGTAGTGGTTAGATTATGGAAAAGATTGTGTCAGAACTGCAATCAAGAGACTTCACTGAAAGCATTGAAAGCTGTGAAAGACAAGAAAATTAGATTCTTTAAATTAAAAATCTAAATTTTTCCATCTTTCAACGTCTTCATTTCACTAAGTTGTCAACTTTGCTTTAAACCGTGAAGTCCAAAAATCCCGGTACGTGATCCTCACAGTTTATTATATATGTCCTAACAGTTTGGATATAAAATTATATAATTTCTACCAATATTAAGCCTATTAAGTTATAGCAATAAAAATTGTACTAAACTGCTTATTGTAATCCCAGCTTTTAAATGGATCAAGTGTCCTTGCCCACTGTATCTTTTTTATTTTGACTTGTAGAATACTGCTCTGTCGCCATATTTAGAACATTCGATATATATATATATATATATATATATATATATATATATATATATATATTATATATATATATATATATATATATATATATATATATAATATATATAATATATATATATATATATATATATATATATATATATATATATATATATATATATATATATATATATATATATAATAGAGAGAGATAAATTTTTCCATTAAATAGAACTAGTTAGAACATGTAACTTTATTTTTTCATTACCTTAGTTTAACAAATAAACAAAGCATAAAAAATGTAAAATAAAATGTTATTAAAAATAAATAGTGCCGAATGATGGCGCATAAATTTATACAATGCGCCATAACAAGAAAAACCTTTTACAAAATTCGAGACGAGACGGGAAATAATTCGTCTAGAATCGAGATGAGACCAGACTTCTACAGAATTTACGAGAACAGAAGACCTTATTGAACTATTTTTTTTACATACAATTGTTTTACACACATATTATTAGCAAGCATCAAAATAAGGTATTATATTATTGAAATGAACTCTTTGAGTTTAACGTCCCACGATTATGCCCCTCAGACTAAAGGAGACGATGATTAAAGCAAGTGAATGATGATGGAAGAATTGGTGGATTGAGCAAATGGGAGGAAACAGAAGCACCGTGAGAAAACCCACAGTCACCATGTTGTCGACCACAAACTTTCTTCGCCAGGGATCGAACCAGGGACCCCATGCACAAGAGGTAAGCGCTCTACCACTGGACCACTTTGTCTATCGTATTATTGGTAGCTCAGTGATATAGCGTTCATGATACCAGAAAATAATCGGGAGTCAGTTACCTCCCAGTCCAGTGAAATATCTTTTTCTGATTTTATTTTTTCAACCATGATCATCATCATATGTATTCTGCCATTATGGGTAGGTTATTTGCCATAAACGAGAAACTTTTCATGCACCACGGTTTTCAGCTAACTTCGTTTTCACGCACGATTTTTTCTATTTTAATACAGTCCATCAACTGTAGTTCCCTCTCACTCCTCCTTTTTCCTTCCACCATTCCTCCTAGCACGTTCCTTATGATACAGTTTTTCTCAGTCAATGTCCCGACCAGTTTTTCTTCCTCTTTTCGATTACCTCTGAAACTGATCTTTTCTCTTCCACTACTTTTTTAACATCTCATTCGTTTTCCATTCGACTCCATTTACACAGTTTGAAAAATAATATCAAACAAATCAGTTTCTTCTCATATTATGGAATTATAGCAAGTTTCAAACTATCTAAAGCAAAGCTAAATCTACGCTACTTTTAGTGCTTCTGCTCTTTGGGGGATTAATATATATATATATATATATATATATATATATATATATATATATATATATATATATATATATATATATATATATATATATATATATATATATATATATTTTTAAGTAAGATCTATTATTTTAAACACTTCTAGTTTCAGTTGAAGATAAGTGCGAACTTGACAGTTTTTCTAGGGAAGCTGAATCCGTATTTTTTTTTAAAAAAAAAAAAGAAAATTATCTCTATATCTTTTATAGTTCTTGCTTTACATGGGTCCATATTAAAACCAGAAATAGTCAGTGTCTTCCATTTTCGGTTGCAATATATAAGGCAGCGTTTCCCAACCTTTTTCAACTTGCGGCACACTACGGGTGTAACTTGGATTCTCGTGGCTCACTTATAGATATTATTTAATATTATTTGTAAATATAAAATACTGTGGTATTTTTTCTGTCATTATTGATCTCCTTCTCACAGAGAAGAAAGCTCGATCACTGTTTTTTTCCTGTGGCAAATCACTATGCTTATTTTTCATTCTAATTTAAAAACAGAAAACAATTGCAATGAAATATTGGACTCAGGTTTTTAAAATTACGCTTTCTTTTTCGAAAACTGTATTCAACCTTTTACTAAGAAGGACGATCACTAAATAACGAACGAACAAACAAATCTCTTTTACTTTTAAAACACAAATGTAGGTAATTTGTCGAAAGGATTGAATGATATTTTAAATTTTTAAGTTACGAAGTAGTCTGCCACAATAAAGAAGCAATAATGGTTATAACAATTACAAATACTTTTTTCAACATTAGAAGTGTACAGAAAAGTACATGAAACTTAAAATTGTAGATTCATAGTAGAGGTTCATAGTAATGTGCAGCGGCACACCGGTTGGGAAACGCTGATATAAGGATTAGACGCGTAATTACATCTATTTTCTTGGGACTCTAAATTTATACTAAAATCATTTCTCTTGTCTAATGTTGGTTTTCTCTGTAGAAATCGACATTGGAACCGGAAGTTGCAGTGAATTTCAATCACTTCCGGTTTAAATAGATGGGGTCTATTCTTATACGTATGTTGAATCCATATAAACACTTGTGTGTGACGGTACGCACTAAAAATCGAAAACAGTAAAAAAAAAAAAACAAAAAAAAAACAGTCACTTCCGGTCACACCAAGAGGAATGAAAGCAGAAAGGAAATCAATTCTTTGAACACTTGAATTTATTACGCAAGATCATTTGTTGAGAATTCGTCCGGAGGCTCAGTGTAGAGCGTTTATTTCTGGCACAGGTCACCCCTGGTCCATTTTTAAGCTTCTGCGGGGGGCTTATAGTGGACAACATCTTACCCATGTTTTTTTTCCGTTTGCTCCCACATTGACATTCCACCAATCAGCTCATAATTTGTGGAATTTTCGTTAGTAGGGTATAATCCAGGGACGTAATCCTCTTTCAGGGAGGCACTCCTCGTGTTTTTCTTTATACCTTTCAGGCGAGTATTTCTTCCAGCTCGAGTCGCCTCTCTCCTCTTTGTCGAGCTTGTATCCCAGATCTGATCTCGTCTTGCCCACGCAGTTACGGAAATGATACTATGATTGTGATTTTCCAATTTTCGTTTTACGAAATATTGGCACGATGAGTACAACAACGACATACGCCACTTCGTAATGTGAAGATGTGAATTCACACAATGATTGAACTATGAACTGACTATGTATTAAAACGAAATGAAATCTCTAACTTTTCATCCCAGGATTATGCTCTTTAGGCTAAAGGAGACGGAGAAGCAATAAAAATGAATGATTATGAAAGTATTGGGGGATTGGGAATGTTGGAGGAAACAGGAGTACCGTGAGAAAACTGACGGACAGAATATAGTTCACAAAAACCATATGACTTGAGATCGAACCAAGGACCCCCTTTCACCAAGGTGAGTGCTCTTCCGCGGATCGACTGCTTATATATTAGTAGTAAGTATTTTTAATTTGAAAAATTATTTTCTTAACTATGCAGGGTATAGGTAATTAAAATAACATGTATCTTGTTAAGCGGAAGAGGGGTTTTAAAGATATTTTTTGAAAGCGCCATATGACTTTTACTGGAATTCTAGCGGTTTTCTTCTCAGATATGGAGGAATTTTGAGAGATCTCGATAACAATAACTATTTGTGGTTACCAGCTATCAATGATGTCGTTCTGTGCACGGTTTTCTCGTTTTTTCCGAGTGCACCATTTTGTTGGGCTACTGTATGGATGATACATTATATGGATGGTATAATAATGAATGATATGGACACATGATGATTGGATCCCACCATCCTATATCCAACAGGGAATTTATATGAGACTTCGATCTTCAATTTTCATGTTGAATCCGACCCATATATGCTTTCATTCGGAGTCTAACCCGGGACAGCAACACTGTCCATTTAGTAATGAGAAAGACCATATTTTATTTCGCCACACGTTTCAAATGTAGAAAATAAACGTAATTAGTTTCTAAATCAGTTAGTTTATCTGTTTATATGGCGATAATCACTCAAACGTGATATTAAGTTGTTTTTTTTTTCTAGGATGTAACATCGTTTACATATGCACATGAATTTCAATTCGCTAATTGCATAGGGATTTTTCAATATTCGCCCTAAATGCGTATTAGAGGATTAAAGCCACGCGTATGGTTGTTCCAAATTGTGTGTATACATAACTGAAACATCGTGGAATTAATGACATCATGGTTGCTAAACATACACATTAGACTCTAGAGATTCATAGAGATAAAATCTATTTTCTATTTTTCCACATGAATACATATTATAAACGGTACGATTCACAAGTAGTTTGCAAGTTAATAGCTTTCAATAGTAGATAAATTAATATATTTCTCTTCTCAGAAAAGTGTGTTAATAATAATACTACTACTAATTATTATTACTATTTATTTACATATTTATTGCTTTTAGAAATCCGTACTTTTCAACTAGGAGGGAAACATTGTACAACATTCTTACAGAAGTTGGAATACTGAAAAAGCCCAATTAATTAATATATGTTTAAATGAATCCCAAAACAAAGTCCAAGTAGAAAAATTTTTGTCCACTAGTTTTCATGTCGAGAATGGCCTGAAACAAGGAGGTGCGTTGTCGCCATTATTATTCAACTTTGTTCTGGAATACGCTTTAAGGAAAATCAAAGATAGCAACCAGGATCTAGAGCTGAATGGTATTCACCAGGTATGGCATATGCTGATGATGTAAATATAATAGGGGACGATAGAACAATGGAAAGAAATGCAGAGGTCTTATTAAACGCATGTAGAAACATGGGTTAAGAACGGGATCGTAATAATGCAAATTATGGATGCGTTAAAATATCAAATAATACTTCCAACAAAGTGGGTACTTTTAAATATCTAGGATCAATATTAACAAACAAAAACCATATTCACGAAGAAATTAGATGCAGACTAAAAGCAGGGAATTCGTGTTATTATTTAGTTCAAAATCTCTTGTCGTCGCGAATTCTGTCGAGGAATTTAAAGCTTAAAATGTATGAAACGATAATCATGGCAGTTGTCCTGTATGGTTGCGAAACATGGTCGCTTATTCTGAAAGAAGAATATAGACTGAAAGTATTTGAGAACAAGATCCTAAAACGAATATTCTCAGGTAGATATGAGGAGGGTAGATCCTATCACATATAGTCTCGGTGGTGAAAAGGGACGTTAATCAATCAATCAATCAGAACATATTTAAATAATACAAATTTGAAATTATACTTTCAAATTTAAAGAACAGCTTAAATATGTAATTTACAGTCACAATTTAAACAAAATATATAATTTTGAGAACTAGAAGAATCTTAAAGAATTAACATGTAATATAAAACAATTAAGATAATTTCTGTTGTGCGAGACGTTTTCTGAAAATAATTTTGCTGAAAGTCTCAAGAGTACTCTATAAAATCACTTTTAAAAATATGCGGGATAAAAAAAAAAGGAAAAAGAAAAAAACAAATCTACGCAGAAAATAACGTTATGTAGAAATAAGTAATTATAATGCTTTTTTCGTGAAAATTGAATAAACTTCTTTTGTTTGTGTGTGAGTGGGGAAAAGAGTATCAAATTGTGTTTTTAAATGAGTTATACCCAGAAAGAAAAGAAACACCGCAAGCCGTTTTGTATATAAATAAGATTTCATGCTTGGTATGTCTTTCTTCCTTTGGGCACGAGAATGTTCACATGTGACTAATCTTATTCTAACTACAAAGATCGGTTGAAAAACAAGTATTTAAAAAAAAAAAAAAATCTTTCTTTGATGAAAGGTGACTTCCTCGTTGCCTTTTCCCTCCTATAAAGAGGTCTCACGTGTCGTAATTTCGTTGGACACTTAAAATTAAAAGGAGTAACTCCTTAATTACATGTGTTTGAAGTAAAGAGAACGCTGTTAAAGAGTGTTCTTTGAGTATTTTTACCCTCAGCACAGGGCCGTGCCGTAGGGGGGGGACAGCGGGGCGAAGGCCCCGGGCGCCGAAGTAAGGGGGGCGAAAAATTAGTCAGATAAAAGTCAAAAAGAGGAAAAATTGCTTGGAATATATGTATGGGGGCGCTGTCGTATACTCTCCTCCAGGGCGGCGCTGATTTTCCACGGCACAGCCCTGCCTCAGCAGAACTTTAGTGTAGTGAAGTGGTCATTATTTTTGGCTTTGGATAAATTGTTCATGTCATAATTGAAGGCACGTCTAGAAAGTAAGTTCCGTTTCCAAATTATGGTGTAGCTGGCCTGCGAACCCGAAGTACACATATGTGCCAAGTAGCTGGACACATTTCAAATGCAGAAACTTCATTGTTAGTAAAGACAGAAGTATATACGCTTAGTAGTAGCTCAAGTGGTAGAGCGTTAGTTTCGAATTCGGGAAGTCGTGGGTTCGAACCTGGCTGTCGACCATCCTGACTGGGGTTTTCCATGTTTTTTCTCAATCCTACCAGGCAAATAGCCGGGGTGGTACCTGCTAAACAGTTCCTAGGCAATACCTTTCTAAATCCTTTCCATTGCTATTGTTATTGTTAGATATTCAATATAAAATGGCTTCTGAACTGTATCTGGTGAATGTTAAATAAATAGTGGGTTGTGTTAATGTTTAGGAAAATCGAAACACACCACGTGTGAATTGGGTGGGCGCGGTGGCTCAGTGGTACAGCGTTCACCTCCGGTGCTTGGGGTCCCTGGTTCGATCCCAGCTCGCGCCGTGTGGACTTTGTGGTGGACAAACACTGTGCTCGTGGGTTTTCCCGGGGTTCTCCCGTTTCCTCCCACTTTCTTCATTCCACCATTTCATTCATCTCTCATCATCACCGTCTGCTTTAGCCTAACCGGCACGATCGTGGGACGTAAAACTTAAAGATTTAATTTCATTTTTCACGTGTGAATTGAGCTCACGTCAGCTTGAGATTTTTGAATGTTCTTAATGTGTCAGGAGCTGAAATCCAAACAATAAAGTACATTATGAACAGATCATAAATGCCTTCAGTGGTACGAAGATATGGGTGCACGACCATTTAGCGAAACACGGAACATTGTGCATGATAAGGAAAGGTTCCAGACTTTACTTGGGAAACGTTTCCTCATCATCCAATGATCCAGACCCATATAGGAGGCAGTTTCCAGATCTCACACTGTCGTATTTTCATTTCTCTTTTAAACCGAAAACTTTTCTTACTAATCAGAGCTTTCCGAATGACGATTAGATCAAACAAAATTGGCATTACTAGATTGTCATTGCAAGCAGGCACGTAGCCAGGATTTCGTAATAGGGGGGGGGGGGGTCCGAGACATGAAATACTGTGGTTATCACACCAGACTTCGATTATTCTAAACTATTTTACCGGTAACATATATTGGTTCGTTTAGTCAGGATTTCGTGATGGGGGGGGCGGAAAGTTTGATATGAAATATTGTGGTTATCACACCAGAGGCTTGATCAATTTAAACTATTTTACTAGCAACATATATTGGTTTGTTAGGACTTTAAAATTAGGACATATTAGCAAGGGCGCCGATTTCTATGTAAATTTCGGGGGGTCCATTCAGATTCAGAAGGCATATATGAGGATTTTAAAACAAATTGCATTCAAATATGCCAATATATTGTAGGCCCTATATTTATAAATACAACAAGGGGGCCCACATGACCCTTGGGGGGCCGGCCCCCAGGATCGGCGCCCATGCATGTTAGTAAGTATTTTAGTAACAAACTATGAAGAAATCTCGAATAAAAGAATATTTATAAAAATATGTTTTTTAAAAATTACAATATCTACGTTCCTTCTTCTGTTCATCCAAGTATGACAATTTTCCTTTCACTATGACCTCAACTACTGAAAAAAAGTACGAATCCAATAATGTCTTGTAAAATATTTTATATCTGCGTTCCTTTCTCTGTTGAATCAAATGTTAACAGGATTTGCTTTCCACATAACTGTTTTGTTTTTATTATTCTGTCAATTACTGTCTGTTCCAAATGACAAGTTAAAGAAGCAGTAGAAAACCGTTTCTGAAATAACATGTTTGATTGTACAGGGAAGCGATGATAAAAATTTATTTTTATTTTAGCTTTATTTTTATCTTTATTTTTAACGCTGATTCTTCCTTTCTTGTTTCTTTTTGTTTCGTCCTTCCTTAATTTTTTTATTTCTGGTCTCGAAGGGGGGGGTCCGGACCCCCCGGACCCACCCCTTGGCTACGTGCCTGTTGCAAGCAGTATCATTCTTCAGTACAAAATCTGGTGTCTCGTTTTGATAGTCACAAAGGGATGACAAATACGGTGGGTGATAGCCTAAGATCTGTACCACAGTGTAAAATAAATTGTTTTCTTTCATTACATTTTGTGCTTTTGTTATTTGGCCAACGGAATTTACGAGGTACGATCAAAAAGTATGGTGAATAATTTGATTAGAAACAAAGCAATGGAATTTGATTTAATCTCCTGCAAAGTACTGTCCTTGGCCAGCAATGTATTATTCCAACGTATAATCCATGACTGGAAGCATTTCTGGAAGGCTTCTTTTGGACGGGCGTTCAGCTGCTCTGTCGTGTTTTTCTCAATGTCAGTAATGGTGCCAAAACATTTTCCTTTAAGCACGGTTTTAATTTTTGGAAAGAGTCAGAAGTCGCATGGCACTAAATATGATGAGTAAGGCGGATGTAGACAGACAGGAGCACTCACGGATCAAAAGCAAGGTGTGACACAGCGCGTTTTCATCGTGAAGAAGGAAGCCATTTTTCCATTTAATCGGCGGTTAAAAATGCTTCCACGGACCCGTACGAGATGTTTAGTTCTTCGGAAAGCTCTTGGATAGTCATTCGCCTGTTCAAGCAAATCATTTGTGACACTTTTGCACATTTTAACCACTTTTTGAGGTTGAAGGACGTCTCAATCGTTGCTCGTTTTCAACCGACTCCTTGCCGCTTTTGAATCGCTCATACCAGTTGTAAACAGCCTTCAATGTCACTTCTTCATTGCCATACTCTGATTTTGACATTTCGTGAGCTTCTTTGTATTTTTTTTTTTTTTCAGCTTAGAACAAAACATTATTCTGGCGCGCGACAGACTCTCTTAACACGTCCTCACTCTTCTGCTTCTGGAAGCCAACTAACATGTCACAACTCGTTCAAAGTGACTGTACCAAAGGTTTAGGCTATCGGGATTACTAGGTGAAAAGGATACAACATTGATAAATGGCACAGTGCACCTACATTCATCGTACTTTCTTGATGACATCCTGTGCTTTGTGGATGATCTCTGTCCATAACATCTGGGAGGAGTTTGAACTCATTAAACTGTAGGAATACTCATACAAATCTTGATGCTGAGAGGGGACTTTCAACTTTAAAGGAGTATATAGATTATAATTGTAGATGTAGAACAGGATTATAGCAGAAAACACATAATGAACACAATCTAAAGTACTTTTTATTGATAATACTGAATGCAACGACATTGTCTATTATGTAATGGATTTTAATACGAAGAAGGAACACTTCTTTTTAATATCCTGTTTTAGAGAAATTCCTAGCCAGAGTTTGGAGTCAATATGATTTATTTTTGAATGCCTTGTTAAATAATACCGTATCATAAGCCAATTGATATTCCCTATAGTATATAAACTACGATATATCGTAAATAACTCACTCACTCACTCTATGGTCTATGGAACTCGGAGATTCAATAACGCGTTCACAAAAGCTTTCCACTGACTTCTATCCTTAGTCAACTGGATCCACTTTCTACTTTGTATTTCTATTTCTGCAACATCCATCTTAATATTGTCCTCCCTAGCGCCTAGGTTTTCCTAATGGACGTTTTCCTGTTGTACGTATTTCCAGTTAAAACTTTGAAAGCGTTCCTTCTTTCTTCCATTCTGGCTACATGACCTGGCCACCTCAGCCTCATAGATTTGATGACCCCAACAATGTTTGGTAAACGGTATAAATTATGTAGTTCCTCGTTATTCACCATTCCCGTTTCTCTTGGGCCCGAATATTCGTCTTAGTATCTCGTTCTCAAATACTTTCAGTCTGCGTTCTTTCCTGAGACTAAGCGATCACGTTTCGCAACCATTGCAATATAACCAAATGGCTTATTTGATTCTAATGTTAAAAATGGTCCTGCTATTTAATAGAAATAACAATATGACACTGAGAATTCTGATAGAGTATGAGTATTGAAATATTCCATTGGAGAAGCAATCAAAAATCGCTGGACAAATGGTCGAGAGCGCTGTCGCTGGAACGTGATCAAAAATCGCTGGAATGGTGATCAAAAAGCATTTATGAAGTGGTAGCAAATCGTTGGGAAAGTTGTCCACAACCATTGTGAAATTTATCAAATATCGCTGAGAAAGTGGCCGAGAAAATCACTCGAAAGATGATTTTAAAAATCGTTGGGAAGGTAGTGAAAAATTTATGGGAAAGCGATCGAATCGTCTGAGAAATTAAGGAGTAATTTAGTACAAAAGGCTTCGGTTAAAAGCTTGTTTCTAGTTGATAATTTATTTTAATTGAAAGTTGTTTTTTTTTTTTTTTTTTTAAATCTTACATTCTGTTCATTCTATTAAAAAAATCTTGGAGCCGTTACTCAGCCACTATGAGTATAACAATCGGTCATGGAGTTATTGCACCGTTTCTTTATTCCTAATTTACGGGGTTCGGACAATTTTGAAGAATAAAAAAAGTATTTGAGTGTAGAGGAGCCATAGACAGATCAGGAAACTCTTTGCTGTTAGCACATACAAATCCTGGTAAAAAGACAAGTTTCAACCCTACAGTGCATGATTTTTTTTTTTTTTTTTTGGTATTTAAGTGAAATAATATACAAGTATATGACAAGACACTTTTAATTAATATCCAAATAGAAAATTGTCCTAAAGTATTTTTTCACTCTGAAATACTGTAAAAAATACTTTTTATCACTTGTGATACACTATGCATTAGCAGTTCATAAACCTCAATATTTAGATACATGTTTCTAATATATTTGTATATGTTTCTTACTTTAAAAAAAAGTATAATCTATACTGAGTTCTAGGCGTACAGGTCTGGAAGATAAAGGTCTGTTCCTATTTCTAGAATTCTTTAGGTCTCTTAACGCCTTTTGCAGTCTCTTGGGAATTTATTTCAACTTGCCTTTTTACATTCTTCCTATTGCGTTGAAGCATAAGAAAACTAGACATTTTCCACAATACTCGTACGTTAGATTTGAGCAAGTGGGTAGCCTGCATCATTATCTCCTTTGTCACCAGAGTTGCCAGTGTCCAATCCTGCCCATCCAAACGTCTTTAGATGGAAGACGTACCGTTCCTGGTTTTCTTTTCTTCGTTTTTCTTTGCAGCTCTGGTTCTATTTCGCTGCTTGGTCGCCCACATTTGCTACCTCTCACTTCTCAACTTCTGCAAATCCAAAAGAAAGCAGCTAGTTTCATGATATCCTTATCACAAGCACCTTTGGCTTGTTGAACCCGCCTGTAAACCAACCATGAGTTAACCATGGCTATGTCAAGCAGATGATAGAAAATCTTGATGTACCATTTTTCTGAACCAGAGAAGGATACGATATCGTCCCATCAGACCCGATCCATGAGATCTACTTCATCCACATGTTTATTATACTAAATTACAACTGCTAGGTAGTCGACAATAGCATGCGCCTTTTGTTTCCTATTGTATCGTTGCACAGAATGATGTGGAAGCTTCCCAGCGAATGCTGACATCAACACAATCCATTTGCTATTTTTCCACATGACTGTGGATACATCGACATCGGAACATTTGCTATCTTACTATACCGCCTTATGCAGAGTCGTTTTGACGTATGATTAGCGTCATACTAAAGACATGACTACTGCAGGAAACATATGTTAGTAGAACACTTTAGTATGACACTAATCACTCGTCAGAACGACTCTGTATAAGGCCCCTAGAGTTTAACTGCTGGGTTCCTTTTGCCAATCCTTTTCGATTGGAAATTTACAATTAGGAATTCGGTTACGTCTCAAGTTCCTACTACTTGAATCCCACGCTGGGACAAATGTCTTACTAGTGGAAGTGAAGTATAGTAATTGAAGGGTTTGGTGCAAGAAGAAAGCATCTCCACTTTTTCCAGTATGTAGCAAATTAAAAAAAAAAGTTTTAAAAATTCAGTTTTCACCGAAACCAAACAATATTCAGCTCCATCTGACCCATTTCTTTGCAACTAGCGGGTGGAGCTGCCTCATTCTTGTCCCAAACGAAGCGCCTTTTTCTTTTGTATGTGATAGGGTGTGCAACTCAATAGCGGCACAAAGTGGAGCTGTCTCCTCCTTGCACCAAAACCTTCAATCGAAATAGAACTTGTGATTACAATTGTTCAGTACGCATCGTGTGAACCTCACAACTACATGACCAGTCACTCCTAAATCAGGTTCATCTTGTTCGACACAAGTACGAAATGCAAGAAGCACTAGATGTGAACATAGACGGAACACTAAATGTTGACACAGCTAAATCACTACGTAGTAAGTTAGACTGAGCAGGAATAAATGGTAAAATATCTAGTGTACTTCTCAAAACCAGTGGCGGATACAGGACGAACTTCTAAGGGGGGGGCGGTGGGTTGGAATACTGCTACTTAGAGCTACCTTTAAGAGGTCCAAACTCTGGGATCGGTTTTTGTTTCTTCTCCTGGGGAAAGCGATCACCCCCCCCTTGATCCGCCACTGCTCAAAACAGTATGTTCGCTTTGACTGTCACTTTCCTTCCTTGGAAATGCAGTAGATAAGGTGAAGTCTTCATCACTGTCAGAAACCAATACAGCGTCCTCACTATCACTTGATACATCTAGAGCCAACATGATTTCAACTTGGGACAATATCGATTTTCTTTCTCGAGTCATGATCTGAAAAAAATAGAAAAAAATATAGTAATTATAAATTATTTATACAAAAAGTGAGCCGCTCCAACCTTTTAAGAAAATACACCAACTTTGTCAGTAAATAAAGAGTCATTACAAATGTATGTACTGATATCAATATTGCAAATGTTATTCTATTGTCATATAGTAACTTCTACTATATTCCCATGTTTCCCAATAATCTGTTGAGCAGTGATGATTTCAGAGTATTTCCTCCGGGAGAAACTTCAGTTTACAGAGACGGGAAAAAAATTGAAAATGAAGTATTTTACAAAACGTTTGGAGGAGATCTGAAGTACCTGCATAATTTCGTGGCTTCGGGGGGACATTTTCCCCAGGTGAAAACCTGAAATCATCACTGGGGATCCATCAACTTACTTGGAGAAACAAAAACTTTGTGCGAAGTTTTGAATACCATATACAAAGGCGCCGATCCCAGGGGGGCCGGGGACCCGGGATCCCCCAAAGCTCATGTAGGCCCCCACATTGTATTTATACAATATTTGACATAATTTGAATGCAATTTGTCTTAAAAATCCTCATATATGCCTTCTGTATCTTAATAGCCTCCCCAAATTTACAGAAAAATTGGCGCCCTTGACCATATATGTAATTTAACATTATTTACAGGTTCTGTTATGCAAAATGAAATGTACTTATTTTCTGATTATGGGTCCTACTCAACCCATCCCCTTAATCAGTCTGTGACTTATTGCACACCGCCCTAAATACAGTATAGTCCAGCCCAAATATCACCATTTATCGCTAGTGACCAACCAACGAAATTGTCTATCTGTGCAGAAAACAGTAAAAAAAAAAAAAAAAAAAAAAAAAAAAAAAAAATATTCATAGGCAGTTCAATAAAAATGATAGTCTCTGTTCAACCGTACTCTGGAATTACCCGTAATTGCATGATGATGTATCATACATGAAACAAATGGTTGAATCCCTATGCTTCTCTCTCGTACAAAATCAAATTATAGCATACGTATAAACAATTAGGAAACTTACCTCATGAACTTGGAATTTGGGAATGACCAACAACACCTCTTGCTACATTCCGAAATTCGATGGTTATCTCGTGGAAGAGTCTTGACCCGTCTTTTCGACCTCCGTGATGAAGTGAAGTTATTTCTTTTAGACTCCAAATTAGAATTGAGTTGCCGTCTGAACGATTTCACTTGGCTCTTAATTCTAGCATACATGTTAGATATTTTCAGATTTTTAAACTCCCTAAATACAAGCCTTCAAGGCAAAAGTGCTACTATATTTATGGTTCAAGACATGATTGAAGCAACAATCAAGAACCTAAACGTTTCGTCCCACCGCCTAGACAAAAAAGAATATGATTCTTTCTCTTCCCTTAGCGATTTCATGTCAACAACTGAAGAAGGTCTTCCTTCTGATGTTACATTTAGAAACCATGGTCTTAAAATTCAGGGAATATTTCCCATTAAACAAAGAAAAACTGGAGTGGATAAAATATCCTTTCCTAGAGACAGAAAAATCAGTTGCCAAACAACGAAGAAAATCAGTTGACTCCGTTATGAAAATGAAGTATTCATCCTCCATATACTGACTAATTTCTGGTTACATGCTCGATCAGTGTATCCCGAAATCCCAAAAAGAGCGCTACGATGCTTAATGTCGTTTGCCACAACATACCGTTGTGAATCAACGTTTTCTGCTTTATCTTATCTGAAAAATAAGTACAGGAATAGACTTGCCGAGGGGGATCTTCGCTTAAAAGTTTCTTCGTTTAATCCTGACATTTCTAAGCAGTGGCGGCGATTGGACGTTAAAAGTGGGGGGGGCAAGACATGATCTGAATATTTGTATATCAATGCTAATATACAAATTTTCCTGGTTGATACTATAAACATTAATAGGACATTTCAGAAAAGTGGGGGGCAACTGCCCCCCTTTGCCCCCCCCTAATCGCCGCCCATGTTTCTAAGTTAGTAGCTGAAAAACAACACCAACCATCACATTGACTGAAGTTCTGGACCTCTGCAAGTCATCCACTTTTTATCATGATAACTTGTTGAAGCTAATACATTCTATTTTTCTTTTCAGAAAAATACTTTTTTCTATACCTGATGGGTAGGCTATTTTGGTTTTGTTTTGTCTACGTACTGGATTTATTTATATATTTGCAACATCTTGCTCAAGGTGTCCGGCCCCAGGCTTGAAACCCACAACCACCCGATTACGGAGTAGGCATCATACTACTCTAACATGATTATATCACTTTAAAAAAAAAATCTCTGAGTTTTACGTCCCACGGTTATGCCGGTTAGGCTAAAGGAGACAGTGATGATGAGTAATGAATGAAATGGCTGAATGAAGAAAATGGGAGGAAACGGGAGAATCCCGAGTAAACCCACGCACACGGTGTTTGTCCACCACAAAGTTTACTTGGCAGAGCTGCAAAGAAAAGTAAAAACACTATATACACTAACATGGGGGAAAATATAAACATAAACCGTATATATTACAAGGGGTCCTTCGCATGCATTGTAGACACCAAAGGGGGCCGCAGTGTGGAAAAGGTTAGGAAAGGCTTGTCTTTACGTTTTTCTTATTTTGGTGTCAGAAATCACCTCCCAAATATTGTCGGTGTTGTTTTCAAACACCCAATATGTATATGCCCTATATAAGATTTCCCATTCTTATTCATAGCGCAGTTTCGAAGTCTAATAATAAAAACGTATATATATAGTTTAACATTCAATGTTCTGGAATTTCCTTTAGATATAGAAGTTTTAATAAGGTTCTGTAAGTTTCTCAAGTGGTTATAACCTACATTATATCCATAAAAATATCCACTCTAGCAAACGAAAAAAAAAAAAAATAATAATCAGAGAATATTTGTATTGTAACAAATAGAAGATAAATCTTGAGCATCAATGAGAGATCAGAAACGCAGAACCATGTTCTGGAATCGGGAAAATTGGAACGAAAACTTCTAATTACATTTACTTAACTTTAAAATTAGCTGTTTCCTTCTTGAATATCCTATTCAAGCCCTACGTAATAAGCAGATTTTAGAGCAAAAGTATTCTCGTAGTAGGAACGCAGAACAGAAAGTAGAGAATTAGTTCCTTGTTAAATAGGTTTCCTGGTAGTGGAGAAAAGAGAAAAAATAATTAATTAATATACAAGTTCGGTTTTGCATAAGGTACACGAATAACCACTCTACCCAGCCATGGTTTTGTAATTATTTTCACTTTCAAGTTCATACTAATTTGATTATTTTGAATTTTGTGAGAATATATGGATACTATGGTGCGTTTGTGGTAGAGACATGTAGGTGGTTTCAGGATTCAGGCATACAGAAACTCAGATTCAACATTTGAGTGTTATTCCATGTAAAACTTCGATTATGTGTGAATTTATCAGCCAAATGAGTACGAAACTGCAATATTTTTGTACTCGTGTCTGTATTAGATATAATTTAAAGCGTAAAATCTACATTATTAGCTAGAGGTTATTATAATACATTATAATACATTTCACAGTGCAAAACTTTTAGAAATTCTGCTTGCTTAGAATTGGTTACTCCTTTCTTTCTTTTGTTCATCTTTACCTTTTATTTTGTTTTCCTTTTTTTTCTCCTGTCTTTTTCTCATGTCTGTCTATTTTCTTTATCTTTTCTTGCATTCTTTATTTTTATTTTTGGATCAAAAGATCCAATATTTCAATCAAAAAATTTTCTTGTAGTCCTTATATCTGGAGAACTACATACAGTGTAGCCAAATCCAAACTATCATTTAACTTTGTATGATGTGCTTATTCCGTAGAAAATAAGAAAACTCGATTTAGGGACCGTTCAAAAATTTTGTAGCTCCTTACCCAAAAACTAATTATTGGCTTAGATCGCAATCTTTTTATGATTTTTTTGATCATTCCCAGTGGCGTATTTACGATTTTGTTTCGGGGGGGGGGCTTTGCTAACTTTCGGTGGGGACTTTGTCTGAAAATGTGAAAATTCTGCAAGATATTTCATATACTTTACTATAGTAAGTAAGATTTCGGGGGGGGGGGAGCTTAAGCCCGGAAGCCCCCCTAAATACGCCACTGATCATTCCTAAAATTCTTGTTTACTTTTTCTTTGTATTTCACATTTCTTTCTATTTTAATTTTGTATCTTTTTATACTTATTTCTACTTTATAATTTCAAAATCAGAGTAACATAATTATCATCGGTACTTGGATAATAATTCAGTACTATTTTACATACATGCACTTACTGAGAAGAATCAATACATGCGCTGACTGAGAAAAATCTGTTATCCGGACAGGGGTATATTGTACAAATTATTAATAATAGTGTAGAATTTAGCTGTACCTATGCTCTACCTAAATCTACCTAAAAAGAACTTTATTTGTTACTTGAGCGAACTGAGTTCTTACCACTCCATTTCGGTTGAAATGCACATCCTAAAGATAATCGAGAAGGAGGTTCAAATGTTTTCTATAAACCTGTTTCTCCCGTGCGAAAAGCGAACGTTCAGTTAGTAAATATGTAAACCGAATCGAATTTACGATTTACCTAATTTCCTAAAACAAACTTCATACACACAAAGCATTACCAACGAGTATGGAACTCTCCTTTTTTTAATAGGAAGATCTATTAATATCAGAAGAACATAACAAGATGTTTGAAGATATACAGTATCTGACAGTGATGGAGAAGAAGATATTTTGGAAGATGCATGTGGTGGATCATGTTTTGTCTTCAATTGTATGTAACTGATGATAGGTATATTTTTGAGCTTCAAGAGACTTTCTCTTCCTTGGGTGGTGAGAAGACAATATTAGAGATGGCCACAAAGTTCCGGTTCCGGCGGAACCGGTTCCCCGAGGAACCGGTTCTTGGAGATCCGTTTTTCAGAACCGGTTCTTGGAGATCCGGTTTTCAGAACCGGTTCTTGGAGATCCGGTTTTCAGAACCGGTTCGGGATCCGGTTCCAGACCTGGATCCGAAGAACCGGTTCCAGACGTGGATCCGAAAAACCGGTTCCGGAACCGGATCTTCTAGAACCAGATCCGTTCAGATCCGAAAAGCGGTTCCTCCAGGAACCGGTTCTGGCCATCCCTATACAATATACCAAATCTGCCTAGATCAATTGGACAATCACTTGCTTAACAGTTTGGGTTTGACTTTCCTGCGTTAAACCGGCCAA
The DNA here is from genome assembly GCF_964235325.1 of Thermobia domestica. Lineage (NCBI taxonomy): Eukaryota > Metazoa > Arthropoda > Insecta > Zygentoma > Lepismatidae > Thermobia > Thermobia domestica. Next base: position 20,750,732 of record NC_137455.1, read on the forward strand.
CAGGTCACCTTAGTTCTGTTCAATGTCATGTGTTTAGGAGCGAAATAAAAGAAAGAAAAAAATGTTCAAATTTGTCTGGGCTGCTAATAAATTTCTTGTATATTGTGAATACAGACAATAAAATATGACAATGTTCTGATGAAACCGTTCTCCGTGTTCATCACTTACTACGCCGAAGTTTTGAGGGGGAAAGTCAAGATGTGAGTGCAAAAAGTGTAATTTTAATGATACGTTGCATCCCATGAGTTGAAAACTCCGCATCATGTCACTAATAAGAGCTTCATAATTTTCAGTTTTTACATTTCCAAGAAAACCTGAACATACCGGTTTAAATGATAACCAACATAATTTCTCAATTTCAAAGTCTTCATCCTGTATGACTGCTTTAATCTGTGGACCAACAAATACTCATCCTTAATTTCGGGCATTTCTCCTTAAGGTGCGTGGAAGCAATACCTTCTCTATCTAGTACTTTAACAAAAATCGTCATCAACCCAAGCTTGATATGTAATGGTGGCAAAAATATCTTGAGTGTTCACAATTGGTTTACGAGATATGTTCCTTGTGCCAGAAATGACATCTTGTCTTTGAGGTCAGTATTTAAGGACGTAATGGTTTACTTTGTCACGGCTTCCCCACTCACATAAAAAACAACAATACTTGGATATCCTTGTTGCATTCCTGTGATAATACCAATAAGTTTCAAGTTTACCTACACATGCCAATTGATTTTTTTATATTCAATGAAATCCAATATTGCACTCATAACTTCATACGTCCTTTATATGAGCAGCGTATGTTACGGAAGCAATTGTATTAACATTTCCAATGTGGAGAAGCACTGCTTCAGACTTAGTTTCGAGCTGTCAATAAGTGCTATTCGGTGGGATTATGTTCATGTCCTAAAGACTGAAATAAGCCATCTACATCTTCACAATAAACAACTCCTCCGTTTTCAACAAACTAGTCATCAAAATGACTTTGTCGTGTTAAAAACAAATTGATTTTAATATCTTGAGCTAAGAAATTCCAATCTTGAAGCCTGGAGCCCAATACTTACCTCTTTTCTTTTAGGAAAATTTAAGTCTCGTATAAGATGGTTAATCTCTTCTTGTGTGATCAAGTAAGGTGACGATGACTGGGATGCAGATGGGTGAAAGTCTACACTTTCCCCGTTGCTTGGAACGTCTGAAGTATCATCTTCTGAATCAATAATGTAATATTCTGGAGCTTTAGACACTGGAAGATCTTCACTGTGGGGAACTGGTCGAATAGCTAACTTTAAATTATTGTACTGAATCTGATGTTTAGAGGAAAATTACTTTCCATCTGTCAAGCAAAGGTAACAATCAATACACGATCTATTTCTTCGCGCCAAATCATACGAACAGCAAATTTCATAAAACTATGTTTTCCTTGTAGCCAGTTTCTCAAATTCCTGGAACACGTAGTGCAACATATGTGCGGGACCCAAAACTTACCCTAGTCTCAACCCTAAAGTTAAAGTACAGTTCATAAGTCTTTTTAATTAAAGGTGTACATTTAATAAACATTTTCTTGAAACCTAGATGCACAGCACACACTACCACAAAAATACACAACGCGGCAAACCCGACCACTCCTATCGAAATAACAATACTCAGGAAATAACAATACAATCGAATCAAAAATTACGTAAATGCTAGAACATACGGCAGCAGATTTAGGAAACACAAATCTGAACTCGTTTATTATTAGATATTAATGGGATAATACCTGAAATGAAGATAAAGAGTGAGGAGAAATATGAGAAACCATTGCTCCCTATTATAACACAGAAAAAGTCTCGTATGCAGTAGGAGAAAATTGGAGGATGAGGAGAACTCCTTTTTAAATAGCGTAATTATTCCTTCTGTAAAGAAGAAAAATTGTCGCTTGGATGATTTTCAAATGAGAGTATATTTTAAGATATACTACATATACAACAATTTTTATTTTAAGCACATTTTTGCCTTTCCGGCTGGTGTACTGGGTAGCACGCGCGCCTTCGGTGTATGGATCTTGGGTTCGATTCCCGGTAGAAGAGCATTGAACGACACGATTCTACCTTAAACTGTAGGATCTCGTTTCATATAGCCTCGCTGCTGAAAAACTACACTAAACTTCAATCCCCAAACCAATCATTAATCATATTTCATCACCATCCGTAAAAATATGGTATTTCATAGTACAATATTTCAAACTTTTCAATTTTTCACAAAATTGGTAGGTGATACATCACAAGTAATTACAGTTTCGATTTTCTCATGCAAAAATACATAAGAAAAACATATTTTCATGTAAATGACAGATTTCGTGTTGCACAGTGTTATTTATATATTTTTCAAAGTTTATAGTAAGCGTTACATTTTATTCTTTAATGGATTTTTTTTTTTTTGAAACGTTAGATATTCCTAGTTCCTGTTAACGAAGTGCGTAAACGGATTTCAAATTAAAATGATTTGTGTAAACCAGGGGCGGATCCAGGACCGACTTCTGAAGGGGGGGCGATGGGTTGTCATACTGCTACTTTTAAGGGCTCCAAACTTTGGGATGGGTTTTATTTATATATATAAAATAAGAAAGCTTCCTCTTCGGGAGGGGGGGAGATCGCCCCGATTTCCCTCCCTAGATCCGCCCCCGATGTAAACTCATCTTACACCTATCGTAGTCTGGGTTCTGCTTCCCACCCAGTTTTTACTTCTAAATCCGCCACTGTTAATTCTTTATTAAAAATAAAATGTGAACTAAAAGTAAAATGTGTCTTGATTTTTTCATTTTTATTTTTTTTCTGTGAGGAACACAGCACCCTACGTTTCCATTTATGCCCCTCCAAAAACGTATTTCCAATTAAGGGTCAATCACAACTTTCAGTTATCTTTTATAAACGTAGTCATGTACTGTCGTTTTGGTAATGTCATAACATAAAGCTTCGTTAGAATATATTTCAGTATGAGTTTCATTTAAGGTCGCCGTAGTATAGTGGTTAGAGATTTCGACTCACGTCCGCGTGGTTCCTGGTTCGATTCCCAGTAGGGATGGCCAGAACCGGTTCCTGATGGAACCGGTTTTCTGGTCTGAACGGATCCGGTTCCAGAACTGGATTTTCGGATCCAGGTCGAACCGGTTCTTCGGATCCAGTTCTGAACCGGTTCCCAAGATCCACTTCTGGAACCGGGTTTTCGGATCCAGGTCTGGAACCGGATCTTCAAGAACCGGTTCCTCGCGGAACCGGTTCCGCTGGAACCGAAACTTTTTTATCAATCCCTACGCTAAACCCGAGCTGCTGGCAGACTGTGAACATTGTGCTAGATGAAATGGTGGAAGCGACAGGCAGGCGTCCAGGCGGCGGCCGCTTGTCTCATTTGGCTAAATAAACTGCGTAACTGGCAAACTCATTGGCTAAACAGGCAAACTGGCCAACTCATTTGGCTAAACACCCATTGCTGGACCATTTTTTTTTTTCCTGAAGGCACAAGCGGGTCTGGGCGGGGAGGACACAAGCGCATGGTCCTCTTTGCAGTGTTTTGAAGATGAACTTTGTGTCTCCTTTACGGGTCTTTGGGGGCTTTCGGATCCAGGTCTGGAACCGGTTCCTAAGATCCGGTTCTGGAACCGGGTTTTCAGATCCAGATCTGGAACCGGTTCCTAAGATCCGGTTCTGGAAACGGGTTTTCGGGTCCAGGTCTGGAATCGGTTATTAAGATCCGGTTCTGGAACCGGGATTTTCGGATCCAGATCCGGAACCGATTCCGCCGGAACCGGATCTTTGTGACCATCCCTAATTCCCAGCCGGTGCTTCCCAATTTTCGGCATCCACGCAGGGTCGTGAGGCGAACTGAGGAGTCACGTGAATGAAAGAGAACACTAGGTCTAGAAAGCTCCCGATACGACGTTTAGTGAGACGGCGACGCAGCGCGCTGATCACGTGCACACCGCAAGGTTAGACGTTGTTCAGTTGGTCGCTGACAGATGGCGTTAGGGCAGCTTAAGCCCTCAAATGGGCTGTTACCCCAAGTAGCTTGGTTTGGTTGTCTCTTTCATCTTAATAGGTCGAATGGTTATCGTACATTATTAATTTTTAGGTTTGCAAAAAAAAAAAAAAAAAAAAAAAAAAAAAAATCTCGACTGTCTCGGAAATTACGCATAAAGAATTACATTTATCCATAGCATTTTGTTCAGGTCAGTCACTTCTATCAATTAGTATGTGTCTCAGCTTCGGACATTTTTTTAAAGCTAACTGCTACTAATATTATAGAAATTTTAAACCAGACATCCTTTACAATGTAAAGTTTCCCAGGTAAATGGAAAATTTTCCGCTTTACATAATTACATAGTGAAAATTATGTCCAGTAAACATTTAACAGGACAGTTCGTGTTTATAATACATTCTTCATCGCTGAACTTCATATCACGCGCACAGCTACAGCAATGGAGTTTGTGTAAAGGAATGTCAGTCCAGTCGCTTGATTATTACTATTTTTTCCCAACTTGAATGTTCGTTGCATATTTGTCTCCGTACGTATAGATCTCACAGCGATTTTTTTTTGTAAAGAACTCTTTTTGTTCTTATCGTATTATTATGACTTTCTTATCTACGTTCCACCTGTAATGGCCGTGTCTTGAAGCAGTTGTTTCGCGACGTAATCACTTCATTCAAGGACAAATGCACTTGATTGCTACAAGTCTGAAATCAATGCGTCTTAAACAACACATGTGTTCGATGATTTTACTACGTTTTAAGTGTGTAAGCTAAATGTTTACTTACAAACTTCGTACGTTAAAAAATATACACTAACTCATGTAGATTTTGTGTAGAATAATATACTGATAATGTATGATAAGCTTAACTGTTAGTAAAAATATTGATACTGTTACCAAAAAAAAAAAAAAAATTCTGTGCCTATATTTGAAACAGAAATTCAAAATTTGACAACGCTAGCCACTTATAAAGCTTTGATTTCTCCTGTAGTGAAATAGAGTTTACCTATTTTATCTACGGGCTGTCTATGGCCGCATATCTTTCCAGTGTAGACACTGTTCTCTTCTTTTTAGACATCGTTCGTCATAGGGTGTAGGTCAAATAATGAAATTATCATGAAAACACTCAGTATGGCATCATACACTATTCGTCGCAAAAAAAAGCTGACATTTTGTTTCTGCAGAAAATAGTAAATGCAAAATTAAAATATCAAACTCTACTTTCCACACTTAAATTCAGCATACTCATCCGTACAACACAGAATACGAGTGTTTGCTATATTCCAAAACTAGACTTGGAATAGTGCTGAGGTCGCTGTTATACAAGCTTCCTAATGAATTCGACAGACTTCCAGCAGGCACGTAGCCAAGGGGTGGGTCCGGGGGGTCCGGACCCCCCCCCCCTTCGGAACCAGAAATGTAAAAAATTAAGGAAGGATGAAACAATAAGAAACGAGAAAAAGAAGATTCAGCGTTAAAAATATAAAGCTACAGCAAGCGTATGGTTACGCTTTCTTATGAGGAGATTTGTGTAGAGGAAACTGTGTGTATGTGTCGGGGGGGGGGGGGATCAAGTTGAAAATGAATATTATTGTAACGGAGCATTCCAAATTCCATCTAGCTCCATGCTAATCCTATGGACAACAAATGATGATCGAGAAACCGGTTCGATCAGATAGACTCTAAGAAAAACTTAAGAAACTCGGAATATTATATCTTTTTCAATGCTTTTTTTTTATATTCTTTTACTCGAGATTCTTTATTCTTTTACTCGAGAGGTGGTTCATTATTGAAATATTTACTAGCATATCCTCATTTTATTGTCCTAACAAACCAATATACGTGTTGCCACTAAAATAGTTTAGATTGATCGAGCCCCTGGTGTGTAACCAGAGTATTTCATGTTATCTCCACCCGCTCCAGCATTACGAAATCCTGGCTAAACGAACCAATATATGTTTACAGTAAAATAGTTCAGAATGATCGAGCCCTGGCGTGATAACCGCAATATTTCGTCACCCCCCCCTATTACGAAATCCTGGCTACGTGCCTGCTTCCTGCTACCATAAACATCTTTACCCGTGAAAGAATTTTCCGATCCGCAACTAAAAAGATTCTGGGTGCAGCTAGTTTCACGTTAGTTCCACCCCTCAACCGATTAAGATGAAGCTCGTACAAAAAGTTAGTGCTAAATTAGTGCTGAAGCCGCCAAATATATAGAACATTAGTGCCCTTATCAGAAATCAAAAAGATATACGAATATCTCTAAAGGCGGAATGATAAAAGAAAACAGTTGCTCCTTGATTTTCATGGTGAGATTAGTAGCACTAATTTTCTTTTTATGCGGTATCGTCCGCATTATTATTATTATTATTATTATTATTATTATTATTATTATTATTATTATTATTATTATTATTATTATTATTATTATTATTATTATTTTGTATGGGGTTCATCTTAATCTTTTGAGTTAGTAGGCTAGCGTGAACGTAGCTCCACCCGAATCTTTTTTTTTGGGGGGGGGCGTTTGTATAACAGCATAAATTATTTCAACATTATACAGCGTGTCTATAAAAGAACTCCAGGGTTTTGAGGCAAAATATTTTAATTAAGTGAAAAACGTACATACATGTGTTATACATGATTGGAAAGTTTTCAAGTTTTGTTTTTAACAATTTAATAAAGTTCAATATGAGCACCATGAGTGGCACGGCACACAGCAGACTTAGTTTCTATGAGCCAAATAACACATTGAGCCTTTTGTTGTGGCGTCAACATAGCGCGAAGCGCAACAATCCACACGGCACGGCACTGATTCACTGACTACCGCAGCCGCAACGTCGTCTCAAGGTCATTGCTCCGCAGCGCTGCCACCTGTTGATAAAAACATTTCCAATTAGTATGACTAAAACTTTTTGAGCTTGACGTTTCAGAGAAATTAACTAAATTTTGCTCTCTTTTATCGTTAATAAGATATGAATTTTTAAAACCCCGGAGTTCTTTTATAAACACCCTGTATTTCGTCAGTGCAGTAATAACCGGGACGACTCGTGAAGTCTGGGCTCTATACGAAACATAAAACAGCTTTCCTTCATGTGTGATGCATCGCAAGAATTCAGTATGATTCGTGGAACTTCCTTCCAAACGCATACTGGGGAAAATGTGAAACAACAGAAGTGCACTAACAGTGTTGCCAAACTTAGAATACATGGCAAACGAAGGATAAAAAAAGCACTTAAAGAAAATGTGAAACAACAGAAGTGCACTAACAGTGTTCCCAAACTTAGTATACATGGCAAACGAAGGATAAAAAAAGCACTTAAAGAAAATGTGAAACAACAGAAGTGCACTAACAGTGTTCCCAAACTTAGAATACATAGCAAACGAAGGACAAAAAACAGCACTTAAAGAAAATGTGAAACAACAGAAGTGCACTAACAGTGTTCCCAAACTTAGAATACATTGCAAACGAAGGACAAAAAACAGCACGTAAAGAAAATGTGAAACAACAGAAGTGCACTAACAGTGTTCCCAAACTTAGAATACATGGCAAACAAATGACAAAAAACAGCACTTAAAGAAAATGTGAAACAACAGAAGTGCACTAACAGTGTTCCCAAACTTAGAATACATGGCAAACGAAGGACAAAAAACAGCACTTAAAGAAAATGTGAAATAACAGAAGTGCACTAACAGTGTTCCCAAACTTAGAATACATTACAAACGAAGGACAAAAACAGCACTTAAAGAAAATGTGAAACAACAGAAGTGCACTAACAGTGTTCCCAAACTTAGAATAATGGCAAACGAAGGACAAAAAACAGCACTTAAAGAAAATGTGAAACAACAGAAGTGCACTAACAGTGTTCCCAAACTTAGAATACATTGCAAACGAAGGACAAAAAACAGCACTTAAAGAAAATGTGAAACAACAGAAGTGCACTAACAGTGTTCCCAAACTTAGAATACATTGCAAACGAAGGACAAAAAACACCACTTAAAGAAAATGTGAAACAACAGAAGTGCACTAACAGTGTTCCCAAACTTAGAATACATTGCAAACTAAGGACAAAAAACAGCACTTAAAGAAAATGTGAAACAACAGAAGTGCACTAACAGTGTTACCAAACTTAGAATACATGGCAAAAGAAGAACAAAAAACACCACTTAAAGAAAATGTGAAATAACAGAAGTGCACTAACAGTGTTCCCAAACTTAGAATACATGGCAAAAGAAGAACAAAAAACAGCACTTAAAGAAAATGTGAAACAACAGAAGTGCACTAACAGTGTTACCAAACTTAGAATACATTGCAAATGAACGACAAAAAACAGCACTTAAAGAAAATGTGAAACAACAGAAGTGCACTAACAGTGTTCCCAAACTTAGAATACATTACAAACGAAGGACAAAAAACAGCACTTAAAGAAAATGTGAAACCATAGAAGTGCACTAACAGTGTTACCAAACTTGGAATACATGGCAAAAGAAGAACAAAAAACAGCACTTAAAGAAAATGTGAAATAACAGAAGTGCACTAACAGTGTTCCCAAACTTAGAATTCATTGCAAACGAAGGACAAAAAACACCACTTAAAGAAAATGTGAAACAACAGAAGTGCACTAACAGTGTTTCCAAACTTAGAATACATTGCAAACGAAGGACAAAAATCAGCACTTAAAGAAAATGTGAAACAACAGAAGTGCACTAACAGTGTTACCAAACTTAGAATACATTGCAAACGAAGGACAAAAAACAGCACTTAAAGAAAATGTGAAACAACAGAAGTGCACTAACAGTGTTGTCAAACTTAGAAGACTTGGCAAATGAAGGACAAAAAACAGCACTTAAAAAACAATAAAATGAACACTCAGATTATACGAATTAAATGGTAGTATTATAACCGCCACCAGGTTATAGAAGTATTTTTTGTGGACGCCCTGTGTATTTCGTAAAGACAGTGATTAGTATTTTCGATTTGTACTTCATTCTGCAACGCATATAAGTTCTTTCTTCGGTGGGAATTGCTTCTTTCCCACAGAATTGGACAAAGAAGTCTTTCACCGCTTTTTCCTATATATATATTTAAAACATTGTTTCTGGTGAGAACGTTTCAGTTAGTGACGAACCATTTCAGTGTTTCTCCCTGACTTATTATATGCACAGTATATATTCTATAGTTATTGGGAAATGAATTAAGTGTTTTCTTTAATCGGTTATGAAACATTGCAATAGATTAGAGAAATACGGGCTGACCAGATGTTCCAATGACCAAAGTGGCACCAACTGCGTTGTTTCGCAGCTCGTTATCTGTACTTTCTCACGCCAGAGTTATCGCCGTGTCTAGTGCATTGTAGGCAGTTGACTAAAATTAACATAATTTTTTTCGGTATTCTGTTTGTATCTGCATGTAAGTGAGTTAACTGAGTGATTTTTGAAATGAATTGCCAACCCTCTTTAATCCACTACTGCAGCCCGTACCTTGAGCTTTGGTGCTCAGTAGTGGGGTAGCATAATGATAGAATCATGCATATTGTGATAAGAACATAAAATTTTGCACAGAGCTTACTAACATAGTAACAAATAAATTTTGACGTAGACCCCAAAAATCTGACGACAATTTCCTGGAATTACAGGCGCTGGAACATGTGGAGCACTGGAGAACGGTATGTTATCGCTGGAAGTGTCATTACGTAAAAACAGCTTGACATACAGAGCCAAAGTAAGACTCAAATGCAAGAGAAATAACAAGTCTTTAATTTAAATTCTATATTGTCTTAATTGCACATCATCCAGGGCCGCACGAGGGGCCCAAAATTCATTTAAAAACAAAAAACCTATGGCGTACTTTTTCTCTGTGCTTTTTATTTGGTCAGTTCATGAAGAAAAGTTACATAAAATAGTAATAAAGTCAAAATTTAAATTAAGTAAACCACAGTTTCTTGCTGTAGTAATTGCATCAGTTTATAGTCATTTACACATACCATCACATGCACACAAGGCTGTGCATGGAAGGAATAGGCCAGCACATTGACACATATTAGTGCACAGAGATTTGCATCCGCAACGAACAAGTTCTTGGCAGTGCTTGGAAAGTTCTGGTAGCACAGACTATAAAGGTGTATACTCTGAATCACTTCTTTTCCAGCCCCACTGTTCAGGATCTGGCAAACCAGGTTGTAGCGCAGACCACTGTGACCAAATATATCCTCCTTGCAAAATGGCTCTTTTCACATGTTGAAGAAGTGCAGCCTCAGTGCGAGGTACGCTTTCCAACTGACGAATTTTTAGTTACTAGCATTCGACGACAGTCGTTTACATTTTGCAGGTTGCTGGTTCGATCATATAGGTACACGGTGAAACCTTGCAATTTCATGAATGCAGTATAGTTTTAAAGGTGCATGTGAAAGTTCTACAAATGCAGCAGTAATTTCTAGATTTGTCCGCCACGCTTCCCAAGCTGTTTTCTTTCCCTGATCTGCAAAGGCAGATACAGTATCGCATCCGGTGAATGCGTGCCAAAACAGGATGCCGTCACATATATCTGTTCCTAGTTTCTCCGCGTACTGGTGAATAGGAAAAAAGCGTTTATGCTTAGCAACACCATATTCAATCAACAGGTGGGATAGTAGTAGTTTGGGGAAAGCATGCAAAGCCAGGACAACTACATCTGAATCTACCGTTTTGATGATAATGGATTTATGGCCTGCTTTACTGGCATGTTTGGCATGCAGAAGCAACCTCGTATCAGCCTCTTCATGCGTGCACGGTGCTAGTGAACCGTGTATATTTACGTCAAATGTACCCTATATGTCAATACCTTTAGTGCAAATAAGTTTTCTCATTGGGTATTTTAGCCTCGTTCATTGATTCTGCAATTAAGTGAAAAAGATTTGTTTTGTTCTCTTCATTCTGCAAAAACAGATTCCAATTTTTCGGGATGGGAGTAGAATTTGTAACACGAACTTGTAATGCTGACCCTCGTTTCTGTTTCTCTTCACTTTTTAAGCTATCTTGCAAGTAACGATCAAACACTAGATCTATTCTGCTCTTCTCTGATAGAATGGATGAAATATAAGGATGTACTATCATCTGCAAGTAATCATGGAATATTTGTGATGGTGACGGCTTCAACATATAGATGATAGCAGAGCCGTCCGATATCATATATCTATCAGGTGGAGGGATAAATTGGGTATCGCCGTATTTTTCTAAACATGTAACTACATCTGATTTAGTTCCTTTGCATATTAATCCATCTTCAGAAATTGACGGAGGATATCCCAGATTTTCATGAGCAAAAATGTCGGATATATCTCCCTGTCGACTCTGACATGCTATGAAGAGACGACTGAAGAGAGCACAGTCATTTTTAATATGGATAGCTTACGGTGTTCAGGATTAAGTTTTTTCATTGTCTTGCGACAAAGAGCAAGGTTATTTCGTTTAATTGGTTCAAACAGTGATTTACTGCACAGCTGCAACCGTTCCTGTTTAAAACTGTTATACTGATCTCTTCCAAGAGTTTCAGCAATGTATACCGACTTAACTGAATCTTCGGGCATTATAGAATTAGTCGCAACACCAAAATGTTCATTACCTTCTTGAATAAAAGGATTGTTGCCATTCTCCGAGAACACACGTACCAGTTCTGTGACATCATTTTTAAATCGCATATTAGCAACAGATGATTCTTTGTGGCGTATTCTGAGATCATCATTATCAGAGATCAATCCACACTCTTCCTCAAAACTCGATACAAGGTTGGCAATTACAGGTCCGGACACCATCCATTTTAGCAACGCACTTGAGTTGTCGAGAATTCCAATTGCACCACCTTCAGACTTCACCGTCTTGTTGCACTGTTCGTGCATTTGATCATGTCCCATACAAGAATGTGGTTGACTTGTTTTGGAACCTACAAAAGCTCCACGGACAAATTCCTCATAAATGGCAGGATGTCTAACCCTAAGTTCCTGTAAAGATTTAACAAACACTGACATCCATCTCGCGTAGTGAGTATGTTCAAGAGCGAACATTCAAGAGCACATTTGAGATAGTGAGCTTACATACTGTTCAAAATCTGCTATTCGCACACTGTGTAGGAAGTTTAAGAGCATCAATTCCAACTGTAACACTGTGTACCAGTATTTAAACTGAACCGATTCACTTTGTCGAATATCAATCCATTCTTCAAATGATAGATGTTTGTCAGAACCAGAAGCCACATACTCTACGTACGCTTTCCTTAGTATAATGTACAATGCTGCTGATGTTACTTCGTGAGCATATCTAGCTCGCTTAACGTGAGAACCATGCAGACATTGATCGGCCTTTCCAGAAGTTACGCCTGACAACCAAAAGATCCGTCCATCCACTTCCAGTTAACACGTGCCCAACATTTCCAGAAACGCCATCTCGATATGCAAAGGGCCCATCCTAACTATAATTAAGTCTTTTCCATACAAATTGGGCAGCATCCATTGCACTTGCTTCGCCATCGCATAAACAGGCTGATCACACGTAATGACAGCTATTTGAGATGGATTCAATCAAGATAAATTTCTCTTGATTGTATCAAAGCAATGCCGAATCATTGCAGGCGAATTTATGGAATCTGGAAGTAACGGAAGTAAAACACACTGACTTTTAGATGGAACCTTATCACGATACTCACAATTATAAAAAGCTGTCCATGTCATGTTTGGCGTATTTCCAGGACTTTCTGTTGCAACTGCTTCGATGTGTTCCAGCCACTTGCTTGACAATAGCTTACTTTGCTCAGGCAGTTCATCAGAATTTATGATCGAAACGGGCACATTGGATTTCAGTGGAGTCATCCAGGGGACATTTGTATTCCACGCTGGTAATGCACCTTCTCATACAGATTGCAAGAAAGCTATTCAGTAGAGTGGGAATTTTTATATATTCTGGTAGCTTAAACAACGAAGATTCTTGTGATATATAAATCTTCTCTCAACTCTGTTTCTGTTAAACAAAAACTTTATCAACATTACCTGAATATCAGCATACATCCCAATGAACAGCAGAAGATCGTCTAGTTATTTAAAGTTTCACCTTCAAGCTTCTTTCACACATATGTAATATTAAAAGGCTTTCTTGATGATAAAATATAATTTGATTTTTCAAGACAACAACTCGTTTGTCAAATATAAATAGATTTCTTCAGTTACGGCACAAAGTTGCTATCATTACAACCATATTTTCAGCTGGGAGTCACTGTAGCCAGCCACTGCAATTATCTACAAACATCTACGTAGCCGCGTTTAATTTCTCACTGCTGCCTAAACATTTGAAACTGTATACTGGGAGGAAACACTTACATGCCTTTGTTATGTGTGTCTTCGATGTCAGATACAACCACTGGGTGGGTCACTTTTGCATTCATTTTTTGCCCACAAAATGATAAAGTAAAGTGTGATGGCTGCAGGCGTTTATTCAATACTAACATGAACGGAAACCAGTGGTGTAGCGCATCACTTTAAATGCACATAGCTCCGAGACTATTGATCTCATATACATTAAAAGGGTATCGACGTAAAGCTTAAGGTTTTGTTAAACGATTTACAAGAGTGTTATTGCGATATCTGCTAAACCATAGCTTCCAGATGGATAAAACCATAAACAAACGCCATAGGTTTTTTGTTTTTTAATGAATTTTAGGCCCCTCGTGCGGATGATGGGATGATGTTCAATGAAGACAATATAGAATATAATTAAAGGCTTGTTATTTCTCTAGCATTTGAGTCATACTTTGGCTCTGTAGGTCAAACCGTTTTCACATAATGGCTATTCCAGCGATAACATATCGTTCTCCAGTGCTCCAGATGTTCCAGCGCCTGGAATTCCAGGAAATTGGCATCGGATTTTTGGGGTCTACGTCAGAATTTATTTGTTACTATATTAGTAGACTCTGTGCAAAATTTTATGTTCTTATCACAATATGCATGATTCTTATGAATTTTTCCTCTAATCCACTCCACTACAGGGAGTTTGACTCCGGTACTGTATGCAGCCACCACGCACGTTGCGTTGGGAATCAAGTATTAATTTGTGTTAAGGGGCACAAGCTATTAGCCGGTGAAGGACGTTTTCTTACGGCTAGCCCCAACTAGTGAAGTCCCAGGTCCGCAGACCTTGTGCGTACATGTCAGTTATATACGCGTCCTCCAACATCAGCATTCTACTTTGGAGAATTTCTGGTTTAATTCGCTGAAGATTCATCTTTACGCTTCAGGATTGTTTGGCGCAGCAACTGGATCCCTCGTGGAATGGTCCCAACAACTTTTTCCCAGTGCTAATCCCCCAAGTGCGTCAATGGTGTGAGAGAAGCATTTGCAGTGAAATCTGAATTATAATCTTTATATATATATATATATATATATATATATATATATATATATATATATATATATATATATATATATATATATATGTATATACAAAGGGCTACAGTGCATTAGAAAGGCAAATTGCGATTTTAGTGATGAAAATTGTTATCCATACTCTGTGTTAAGTGTTGTGTTCATTTCTCTTCATTATTTTTTTATATATTAGTATTCTAATAAATAAGTATAGTGTTATTTAATCCAGTGTGTTTTCGTTGTTTGTATGAGTGATGTTTGTGTGCGTTATGGTCTGGATGACCGTCTGATCGTCCGTGAGGTTTTCGAGACGAGACATCCGAACCTCTCGGCGCCTAATGCTCGTCTCATCATTGAGACCGACGAGCGATTTGGGAACAGTTTGTAACCCTTTTTGGAGAGGTCCTTCATCGTTCTATTCAGGTAAGTTCAGGCCTCAGGAGAATACTTATTGGTAGGACCACGAACCACACGAACAGCGACCAGATTACACGAGTTGGTTACAAATAAATGTTCGCCCAAAGAGAGACCTCGAATTGAAACGGTTACACTATAACAATAATAATAGCAAAATACAAAGCAACAACAACGATAACAACAAAACGAAACTCAGTGGTAATCTGGCAACACTGTAGCCTCAGTAGATGTTCTCTATTTAGCGAGAGAGACGACATTGGTAAAAAAATCATTGGTGGGGGTTGACGACTGGGACACACCCTCGTGTTCTATTGGTTTGTGAAAGTGGTAAATTTATGTCAAGCTTCACGACTCCTCGCGGTCAGTATAATTGAGCACTAATATTTGGCATATGTTTTACAATTAGTGCCGGTGTGGGTGGGGCTAGGTTCACGGGCATGATTTACACTCACCAATATCAGTTTGTTAAGCTAAATGACGTCCGTAGATTGCTATATGACTCATCTTTGGATATTGCTTTTTTGTTGAAAGCTAATAATATTGTTGAACTTTAACACATCACCATTACAAGTAGTATGAGCAGTGGCGTATTTAGGGGGGGCTTCCGGGCTTAAGCCCCCACCGAAATCTCACTTACTATAGTAAAGTATACGAAATATCTTGCAGAATTTTCACATTTTCAGACAAAGCCCCCCCCCCGAAAGTTAGCAAAGCCCTCCCCGAAACAAAATCGTAAATACGCCACTGAGTATGAGAGTAAAGAATATGAGTGTCACTGTTACAAAAACACATATAATAAGTAGTGCGTAAGTGCACTAATTGTACCGGTACGTTACGTAGTGTTTTTACTCTTTGTTACATAGTGCATAAGTAACAATTTTTCCAGCAAAATAAAAAATGCCAATTATTATTGACCAGGAATGGTAGGATAATTTTTAGTGTCAGAAAAATTGTTTTTTTTAGTTTTCTCAAAAACTACGCATGATAATTTACCCCAAAAACCTTGTTATTTTCTTCAGGTCGATATGGTATATTGACCACCGCTTAATCATTTGTCTCCCTTAGGCTAACGGCAGGGGTGTAGCCAAGGGGGGGCCCAGCGGGGCCGGGCCCCCCCAAATGGTTTCCTGGCCCCCCCAAATGACCAACTTTTAAAACATCATAGTAAAATTATCTCGCTTCATTCATTTAAAAGTAACAAAGTTTATTGACAATAATTTATGGTAAAATAGTACCTATGGAGAAATATTGTTTTTCCATACCGATCGAAAAATAGTATAGTATCTCTTCCTTATACCGATCGAAAAATAGGATACTTTTTGTGACAGCAGATTACACAATTTACTGCGATTTATATTTGACAGTTTGAAGACAAACGTTTTAATAAGGTACTACAAATACAGTCATAAAACAAGGTACTAAACTGATTTGTAAGTACAGTGTATTTTTATATGCTTTAACAAGTATTTTAAAAGACATAGAGGATGGAAAATTTGATGGGAAACAATGCTTTTATTCAATTTGGGTTTCATTCGCTCTCTCTTTTATTTCTACTCACGAGGAAACGGTCTTAAATGTAAACAACCGATTTGGCTGGGGTAGGGATATGTGTTACGGGAGACCAAAGTAGAAGACACGCATTTTGGCGTTTGGGCCCATACGCAGAAATTTCCGAAATACGGGGCCCCAAAGTGGCCCTACATGCTATAACTAGGAAGCGAATGACGTAACTTGTACACAACCGATTTGGCTGGGGTCCGGATATGTGTTACGGAAGACCAAAGTAGGAGACACGTATTTTGGCGTTTGGGCCCATACGCAGAAATTTCCGAAATACGGGGCCCCAAAGTGGCCCTACAGGCTATAACTAGGAAGCAAATGACGTTACTTGTACACAACCGATTTGGCGGGGGTCCGGATGTGTGTTACGGGAGACCAAGATAAGAGACACGTAATTTGGCGTTTGGGCGCATACGCAGAAATTTCCGAAATACGGGGCCTCAAAGTGGCCCTACATTCCATAACTAGGAAGCGAATGACGTTACTGGTACAGAATGTTGGCTTGGGTTGGAATATGTTATAATATATCCAAAAGTATGGGACTTGTGTTTGTTGTTAGGTCCCACAAAAAGGAATGTCGAATGTACAGGGTCCGATATTGCTAGATTTTCAATAATGCCATGAAGTTAGAAATACAAGAGAAAAACGCAAACATTCTTTCGCTCCGTTGACACCCTCGTGGTCAGCAGATCCCCCTCGACGGCTCGTGCCAGCTGAACATCTGTTCAGAATTGCATGGGTACCAAATACGCCAACTTCATGGCGTTATTGAAAATCTAGCAATATCAGACCCTGTACATTCGACATTTCTTTTTGTGGGACCTAACAACAAACACAAGTCTCATACTTTTGGATATATTATAACATTCCAACCCAAGCCAACATTCTGTACCAGTAACGTCATTCGCTTCCTAGTTATGGAATGTAGGGCCACTTTGGGGTCCCGTATTTCGGAAATTTCTGCATATGGGCCCAAACGCCAAATTATGTGTCTCCTACCTTGGTCTCCCGTAACACACATCCAGACCCCAGCCAAATCGGTTGTGTACAAGTAACGTCATTTGCTTCCTAGTTATAGCATGTAGGGCCACTTTAGGGTCTCGTATTTCGGAAATTTCTGCGTATGGACCGAAAAGCCAAAATACGTGTCTCCTACTTGTGTCTTCCGTAACACATACCCGGACCCCAGCCAAATCGGTTGTGTACAAGTAACGTCATTCGCTTCCTAGTTATAGCATGTAGGGCCACTTTGGTGTCCCGAATTTCGGAAATTTCATGTATGGGCCCAAACGCCAAAATACGTGTCTCCTACTTTGGTCTCCTGTAACACATATCCGGACCCCAGCCAAATCGGTTGTTTACACTTAAGACCGTTTCCTCGTCAGTGTAATAAAATAATTATGTTTTTTTAGTCACGAATAATAAATAAGTATATTTGTCAGGAAACAGTAAAGAAATTAAGTGAAATTTCAAAGAAAATCAATCTTGTGTAGATAGGTTCTGTATACAATGTCTTAAATTTAAATATAAAGGTAACCAAGAAACGTGTTGTTGCTTTTTCACACACCGCCTTCGAACATCGATATGTCACCTAACCTGGAAGATGAAAAATAGTCCCCATCAGCATCGACGACCTTCTGAAAACGTTCTGGAAGGCCATGGAATTCATCGCGGTAGAACGTGGTGGGCCGTGAAACGAAGAAAGTATCAGGTGCATTTTGGACTTTTACTAGGGATTTGAAATGGCGTCCTCTAATGTGATTGTCCAAAGAATGGAACAGATGATAATCGGACGGTGCAATACGCTGGGAATATAGTGGTTGCAATATTGTTTCCCATCCAAGGCGAAAAATGGTGTCCTGAGTCATCCCAGCCACGAGGGACTTAGCGTTGTCCCGTAAACGAGGACACATTTGCAATTCAGAAGTGATGGCTCCAGAGTTTCGAGTTTTTGTTGAGCACAGCTCAACTGCTGACATTACACAGTTGCATTGATACTCTGACCAGCTGGTAGCAGTTCCCGATGCACGATGTACCAAACACACAGAAGGACCTTCTTCTGGTACAGTGCTGGTTTCGGTTGTTTTGAAATCGGTTCATGGGACACTAACCAATGATGACGACGCCGTGGAGCTTCGTATAGGACACACTTTTTATCACATGTTAACGCCCTGTCCAGAAATGGCTCCGAAACAGTAAATAAACACAGGCGACTGCCGCGTTGCCTTCTGGCCCGGAGTCAAAATATGAGAGACCCATCGACCCAACTTGTAGTGCTTCACAAGTTGATGGATGTGCTGCTTAATGGTTTCTCCATACACTGAATTGTAGCCCCAGTTCCTCTTTGTACATGTGTTGGTCTTCTGGCACGTGGTGTTCTCGGGTGTTTCGTCATCGTCCTTAAACTTGTTAAACCATCGCTGCAATGTCTGCGTCATCATGACACCCTCACCGAAGGCCTGGCATATCTTCTGTCCCGCTACAGTGGCGTTTGACCTCCATTTGAATTCGTTCAGCATACATGTTCCTATGACGCTCTGTGGAAGTCCCATGTTCCTCTGTCTTTATGCAAGTTCACGGTGTGTCTGAATTGCCACAACCAGGTAGTATGTTGGATATACCTACAACAACAACTGACTTTCGCCTTATCTCCACTCGCATTCAACTCACGATGTGAGGTCCAATTGAACACAGATCTCCACGAAAAGGGACAGAACTTTCTTGGTTACCTTTATAGTTATGCACAAAAGTATAGCGTTTGGTCCCGGGCAGTAGTTCTGGATTAAGCATAATAAAAACTATATTGAATATAATTTATGGATAATAATAGGTCTAATAATAATAATAATAATAATAATAATAATAATAATAATAATAATAATAATAATAATAATAATAAGAAGAAGAAGAAGAAGAAGAAGAAGAAGAAGCTAAAATAGTGTTTTTAGTTTTGCAGACTAGCAGCAATACATTTTTTTGGCTTTGTACGTTGTAGCTGCCCCCCCCTCAAAAACGACGGGCCCCCCCTACACAAACCTGCTGGCTACACCCCTGGCTAACGGACATTATCGTGGGCCGTTAGACTGAAAGATTTCATTTCGTTTTAGGTTTATAAAGAAAGTAGTATTTTCCGTCCATTTTTTTTTCGAAAACCACGCATGAGATTTGATACTCATGCACATCATTTTCTTTACCTGAACACGTTCTATAAGCTGGTAAAGGCGTATGATTCATCTTTGGACATTTTCTTCTCGTTAAACGCGGAACTACGTAATTTGTGCCGTTTACCAAATGGCTGGTTCCAGTGAATAACCGGCTAAGTCGACTTTTATCTTTTTTTTTTTTTTTTTTTTTTTGAAAATTGAGATTTTACAGGTATAAGCTTCTTTTGGTTAATTCTACGTTGTATAGAAGCGAATTCATAAAATTGAGGAAGTTACAGCACTTGGTTATGTTAAAATTAGCAAGGTAAATGCTGTAAAATTTACCTTTAAACTGCTCTCCTGTAAAATTTACTGGCCGGTTATTCACTGAAACCAGCCAAATATTGCTAGGGTCATCAAATCTAAGGGGCTCAGGTGGAGAGGTCATGTAGCCAGAATGGAAGAAAATAGGAACGCTTTCAAAGTTTTTAACTGGAAGTCCGATCGGAAAACGACCTTAGGAAGACCTAGGCACGGACAATGTTAAGATAGATTTCGCAGAAATAGGAATACAAAGTAAAAACCGAATCCAGTTGGCTAAGGACAGAAATCAATGGCTTTTGTGAACATGATATTGAACCTTCGGATTCTATAGGCCATAGAGTTAGTTTAATTAGTTAGTTAGCTAATAATATATTGTAGAATTTTATCAGAACAGAATGCATAACGCAGTTTGGAAGGCTAAATTTCAAAACATGATTTCTTCTTCTTTCTTTCTAGTGCTATAACGAAGTCCTTCTATTAGACCTAACGTAATGTGCAAAGCAGAGAACACATAAGCAAGCATATCTGGAGATTTCACTACTGGTTGCTGACAATGTGCATGGGATATTTTGGTGTCAAAATGTGTCATGAAGGCCGATTATTTCGCTCTGTTAAGGGTAATGCCAGGGTTGTGTAGCTTTATATTAGAGCACAACACACAGAAATTGTTATAGCCCTGCAATATCTTGATAACGTACTGCTATTACATTATCATATATGGTAAACAAGATAAATTGTATTTTCCGGAAACAGTCATGAAACAGTATATACTACACTGTCATATATGGAAATACGGTGTATGAATATGGAAGAAAAACTCATTTCCCTTCAGAGGTCAAAATGTCACTTGCATCGTATAATAAGTAACGTATTCTGCTTTGGAAACAAAATATCTCGTTACTTCTATATTTTCTCCTAAACTCTTGTAGTTCACAGTTATTATTCAAGTTTATCATTGTTTTTAGACTTCCAAGCTATGGTATCCATAAGTATGGGAAACCTTCTAGTACGGCTGTGTTCGTCTTCCTGTCGTCAGGTAGCAGAGCAAAGATGGTGAAGGTTGGTTAATTCACACATAGTGTGCTATTCCCATGCCGTGGTCCACAAACTTTATTTTCAAATTTTGACAATAAAAATTTTGTAGATTAGGAACTAGTAGATAACATTGAAACTTTTGACAACAGACATTAAAAATTTTGTAGAAAAATTTGGCCTCCATGTATCAGATTTTTATTTACCTACCCTGGACTGACCGTACATTTACACTTGTATTAATCCTAACCAGGGGCGGATCCAGGACTGACTTCTGGGGGGTTGCCATACTGTTACTTTTAAGGGCTCCAAACTTTGGAATGGGTTTTATATATATATATATATATATATATATATATATATATATATATATATATATATATATATATATATATAATAAGAAAGTTTTACTCTTCTGGGGGGGAGGGCGATCACCCCCCTGGATCCGCCCCTGATCCTAACAGCTGACATACCGTATTTTACGGATTAGAAGATGCTACGAACTATAAGACGTGCCTCAATTTTTAAGCATTTTTAAAAATAACATTTTTACCATTTTTATTATTAGGTTGCAAAACCAGACTAAAAAGTGTTAGTTTATAAAACCGAACTGATTTTAAAATCCCTGGAAATCTTCATTTGAGCTTTCTTCTTCCTCCTCTTCGCTGCCGTCGTTGTCGTTTTCATATATAAGATGGTTTTCCCTGCCATCGAGAGCATTACTTATACCGCACTTCTTGAATGATTATTCATTTCGAGTATAACGTGCACCTGAACATTGGAGGCAATTTTTTGAAGAAAAAAGTGTGTCTTATAGTCCTTAATATATGGTATGAGTAAACACTTCTGACTGCCTCGTTGGAGTATAGCGCGTTTCTGCTCAGCACCGAGGTTATGTAAGATGTGAATCTACAATTAAAGTTTGGAATCTGAACCACCGTAATGCGTGGAAATTTCAAGTTTCTCTCTCACAGGTAATCAAACCCTGGACTCCGCGCACCAAAGGTACCTGCGATAGCAAGTGGACCAATGAGTAGGGCATATAAAAAAAAAAGAGTCATAACTCATGCTACTGTTTGGTTCTTGCATTTGGTTTAAAATTAGCTTCAAAAGCAGCATGGGTTTCCTCTTAATGGAAACACTGGACCAACGTCGAAATCCTACAGTTGGTCAATCTCTCTCGTATTTCAATATTTATTTTCTACTACATGAATGTCATATTCAGTTTTAAAACCGTTGTACACTTTTTTTTTTTTTATTCGTCAACAAATCCTGTTGTGAATGAACTCATATGACGTGTATGCGCTAACCGCAACAAACATACATATTGAAAACACAGCTCGTATATATTCATCTGATACTTGTAACATATGTAAGTATAGTAAATATAAAAGAAAAAAAACAATGCAAATTGTGTACATCGAAACAGCTGGACAGCGAATTAAAATACGTACTGTATGTAGAAGAGAGAAAAATTCATAGAATAAATAATGTACGTTCACATTTAGTGGTTTAAGTTATTAACAGATACAAAATGCGTAAACATGGTGTTGTGTTTCAGTTTCCTGAAAGTGTTAATGCGTATGTATGTATCAGAGAAAGAGGGAGACGGGATGAGTGGGTGGCAACAAAGAAACTAATGGATTTAATAGTAAACTGCATTCGTGGCGGAGAAACCGTCGATACGATGATTAAGTTCATATTTCAATGCAGTCAAATGTCAATTCTGCTGTGTTATTATGGTATCACATGTTAGTATAATAAAAAGAACTAGGAACTAAAAACGTTAACTATTGTAGCATAAAACATAAACCAATCTAGGCTATAATAAAAGTTTTAGGAATATAACTAGCTAAACGTGTGCTCTCTACACAGTGCTTCATTCACATATGAGCATGAATTTCCCTGTCATTCTTCCAACATCTGTACATGTCTCTTCACATACACAAGTATGGATGTCTTGATAAAAATCGGCAAGGCGTATCATAAAGGGAAGATTTTTGGATTATTTTTTAATATCTTGCACCGTGGCAAGATTTGAGCCTACTACCGGTTGGAGTTTCTAATGCATGTATGATCAGTATTTTCTTTCTTCTTGTATGCAGTACGTACGGCATCTTTCCCGAGAACTCACTATCGAAAGGATTGGCCACAAACATATGAACGTCCACAGACATGTAAACTTTTCTATCATTTTAATATATATAGATAAAACAGCCTCTCACATTTCTTCATATTTAATGTTCAAAGTATCATCGCGATCTTCTTAACGTAAATTTTGGGTTTTCCTGTTGGTCATCATATCTAGGGTAATCGCCATTGATGTGTCTTCATAGGTTGAAAACATGCCACTTGGGCGAAAACGGTTTTCCACTCTCCGTCTCTTAGTCGCTTCGAACTAAGAAGATTCCCTAATAACTAACAAACCCCTGAGCTGCTTTGGGCGAAAAGGGTTCCGTACGTACCTAAATTAATCTTCATCATTAGTTACTTAAGAAAACACCCGGTTACAAAGAAATTTTGTGAACTATTTATGGAGAACTACTTTTATAATAAAATATGGTAAAGGACTAATTCCGGAATGTATTGACTCTAACTAAAAGACATTATTGATATTATTTTCAATAAGGATATTATTGACCCATCCATAAATCCTAAAATACTTACGAAGCAATTTTTATAGATGGAATTTGGCTACGGGCATATAATTTGACGTTTTCTTCAACTACATCTATAAAAATTGTTGTGGAAGTACCGCAGAATTCTGAAACTTTGATATTTGGATAGGGCACATGCTAGTTCCTAAGTGAAGTCTTGACCTGACTACGGTAGGTCCCATAGTCTTGGAGCTATGCACCCTTAAAGTTCATTTTTTCATGTTTTCGGCAGCCTGTAACTCCGAAAGGAAGCATTTGTGCACCCAGGATAGTCTATACTTTTTGTCTTATCTTGGTGTCTTGAATTACCTCCCAAACGTTGTCGGTGTTGTTTTGAAATACCCTGTATATGCCTCCTATGATTTTGCTCATGCGGACAAAGTTTTCTGGAAGAAAACTTGCACATCGAGAATTGAACCCGAGACTCCTGAGTCAACGAAGCATATGCTGAGCGTATAGCCAAGAGGAATATTTATTGTAATTTATCTGAAATATTTGACCGTGATATTCTTTCAAGTAATGTGTTCTCTTTTCCAGTTCATTTTTTTTCTAGAGGTAGACCGTAATCAGGTCTATTACAGAGTTTCAATTAAGCTTTTTTTTTTCATAGTCCCCTTAATAACCACAGATGATCGTATTAATCCTATAACACAACCCGTGTCTATATGCACATTACATGTTAGTAGAAAACATTTACTGGCAGATACACATCCGTGCCCAATCATACGTGTGCACATGTCATCAGCCAACATTCTGAAAGCTTATCTGGTTGTTAGCAAACATCATAATCTTTCTCTCTTCGCTCGTCCTGTTCTGCAACATGTCCTATCTCCTAACACCCTCTAAAATTAACGTACGTACAGGTAGAGATACATATTTATGCATAGGTGCTATATTACGCGACGATATAGGAATTCCCGTTTGTACTGTATGTAATCTTTGCATTTTAATGAGGTGATAGGTAATTGTTTCCCCCCTTTCTCTCATACACACTGGGTCCCTAACTTTCTTTGTCATTGTAATTTGTCCAATCAATTGTCACTAAATGATAGTGTTGCCAGAGCAGATAATTTTATAGCGATTTTCCAAGTATACGCAGTGTGTTGTCATGAGTTTGTTACAAATTTCTAGAGGTAATAGCGGAGATCAAAACGAAACATTTTTGTAAACGGTAGTTTACAACAAATAAGTATTTCTCGTCTCGACTCGTTAATTTTTGTACAGTCAGCGACAAAAGTCCTTTCCGTTTTATGAAATTAGCTTCGTAAATAACTTCAGAATGGAAGGACAATTTGAGTATAGTTTTCAGTAAATTAAAAAGAATGTAATTTTTTTTCTACGTTCCAGCCATACCACCATTATTACCAAAATAAATTTTACCGAACGATAAAAACTTTTGTCGCTGACTGTACTGTACAAGTCTTGCCTTGTCTAGATTCTCTATGAATTCTTTCTGGTCTTGTTTCGATTCTCGACGCGTTTTGTAATTTATGTAGAAAAAATTATGCCCTGATCTTTTTCTTAATTTCTTCTAGAAATTATCAGATTACTTCCGCGTCACGAGCGGTCTACAATGGGTGTCATATAACAACATTTGAACCATATTAATTATTGGAGTACGGTTGTATAATCACTTTTCGTATGCTTTAAACGTTGATAAATGCTCTTCGTTGTGTTTCTACAGTCACCTTATCAATTTATACGTACTTTATAGTATGAGTTATGTAAGAATAAAACAGTGTTTGAGATTTAAGACTTGGGTGACCTAGTGTTATTCATGAGACTCGAGAAGTGTCTCATCTCGTACAGTCTCATCTCAGAAATGCATTTCTCGTCTCATCTTTGAAATGCATTCTGTCTCGTCTCATCGTTGAAATGCATTTTGTCTCGTTTCATCTTTGAAATGCAATTCTCGTCTTCTCATCTTTGAAATGCATCTTGTCTCGTCTCAACTTTGAAATGCATTTTGTCTCGTCTCATCTTTGAAATGCATTTTGTCTCGTCTCATCTTTGAAATGCATTCCTCGTCTGAACTTTCGTATCGTTTTGGAGACGAGATTGAGAAGTTTCTGGTTTCGTGGATAACACTGGTAAACGGGAACCGTGTTCGGAAACGGACAGCTTGGTCACTACATGTCCGCGTCATCCTTCAAAGTAGGGAATTCAAACTGTTGTGAATCCTACATCAAATAATCCTTTCGCTATGGCTGTTACTGTAAACCGTACGCAAGAATGAAACTATTATCACAACTGTAGGGAGATTAAGCGAGCTATAGCCCGTTTCAAACAAAAGCAAGCGACAAATAACAAGAAAACTCTTAATGTACTTTTGTACCTGATGAGATGCAGTCTCGCTACTGAAGGGGACGCTAAACTCAAATCGAATTAAATCAAAAAAGAAAGTATCGTCCTTCTAATATGGACAAAACCCTGAACTTTTTTTACTCAGCGCTCTACCTTGACCATCTGACCTATTATTAAGAAATTTTTTGAAGAGTGTCTCTTGAAACGTGGGAGATGAACATTCTTGTCATTCATATGTATACCCCAAAACAGATGTTAATATATGAGGTATGACAAAAAAATATATTATTGATCCCTGTCGGTGGTGTCACCTTTAAAGCAGTTCTCTCTGCATGAATACATTTCTGCATTCGTCACTGCCATTGTTTGTAACATCTCTGGCAGTTATCTTCTGAAAGGTCTTTTTAAAAAAACTCATTAACGTAAGTAAAATGTGTTTCCTTTCGTTGAAATTTGATTTTCAGGAACAAAAAAGTCAGTATTTACCAAATCAGGCGAGTAACGGATATACGGATAGTGGTTTGTGGGCGTGTGCATTATCCTAACGCAAGATTCATTAGATCCTTTTCGGCCCGGGAGAGCAAGGGACTTCCACTTCATCAATTGTCGCTATATTTCCGGGTCATGTTAGGGGTATGAGATGGAATGAGGCTAGGCTTGAGTTATACTTTAGGGCGGAAAGTAATTTTGGGTTAGAGCTGTACCGAAAAAAAGAGAGAGAGATAGAAAAGAAAGGGAGAATGGTTGCTGTGTAGTTAAGGAGATAATAAGTTGCTGTTTATGGGGTTTGAGTCAAGGATGTTATAAATAGAGGATCTGCCCATATGTATCTTCATCCTATTAAATCGATGAAGCCAAAAAACAACCGAGCATCGGCACGTCTGATTGCCTACTCTCGTTTGGACCATTGTCTGATTGGCTACTTTCGTTTCTGCCATGATTTTGGCTCAAAACGTTGCGATCCTATTGGGCAGAGTAGGGGTGGCGAAACTGTGACTTACGGCTTCAAGATTTTGTTGTAAGGGCAGATCTTCTATTTTATAAGATCCTTGGTTTGAGTGATAATTAGTTAGTTGTTGTTAATTCAGAGTTTGTGCCAGGAAAATTTGTGAGGTTTAAACAGAGTAAAGTTAGTAATGTCAGCTTTAATTAATTGACATTAATTGAGGCATTTATTCCGAAGTTGGGCGTCCGCTTTCGCCAAGTTTTTTCGGTGTTATCACCTTTGCACACTTTCTGCAATTTGTTGACTAGGTTCATTAATCCGTGCTCTTCACAAAACTTTAAGAAGATCTTGTTCGTTAATAACGTTTTGCTTCACAAATGTTAAAACTGTTACTTCATTGCCCTTGTACATTCGCCATGTTGATAACATATATGTTCATTTCTTTCCCACAATGCAACTGTTTTGTTACCTTGCGCCAAGTAGTTCCCTCCGCTCGCCGTATAGTCCCATGTTTACAACCGCTTATATATAACAAATAAACAGATTTTTCGAGACACTTATATATTATCAAGCACACAAACGATCAAATTATCCATATCTTTCCTGTAAATTGTAAAAATTTTGCTGGAAACGGACGCCCAACTTTGGAACTTAACCCTTAATTAATTAATGTAATTAAGTCAAGAGATATGAAGATGTTTAGATAATAAGATATGTTTATTGTGAAGAGTGAAATAAAGGGCATTCAGAAAAGTGCAATGTTACTGTAAAACGTTGTAAAGGAGTACTTCATAGATCATTAATAAAAGGCATTGATATTGTAAGATTGATAAAGGCAAGAGTTTACTTAAGCAGGTTGGCATTAAAGTTTAAGAACAAGAGGTCACTGATACAAGTTTCATCGTCAGTTACAACAAAATTTTCAACAAATTTTCGGTCGTCGTCAATTCTTTCCAAGATGTCCATAGACAATTCCTTTCGACACTGTTTTTGATTATCTGACAATACTTTGGAAATTATCTTCGATCAAATTTTTCTCACTTCAAGTTATTCCGTTAAAATGCGTTGAATTGATTCCATTTTCAAGTTCGAGGCATCACCAATTGCTCTAACACTCAATCTGTAGTCATTTCTCTTAACACGATAGATATTTTCAATACTTTCGCGATCATTACATCCTGACGAAATTAATATGAGATCACCGGGAAAGTACACCATTTCCAACAATAAATGAAGAAGCAAATTCGGTGAAACTATGTAGAAGTTATGCGTGAAGGATTAAATGGAAAAACTTCATTTAAAAAAATCAGTTAACAATACCTGAATCATTCTTTGTGGCATTCACTTCATAATCGATCAGAAGAAGATAACTTTGATTGATTGAGTGAGTGAATGTTTAATGGGGACATCAGCAGCACGGCTATTTGACCCCGTCATGTTCGTCAAGACTACACAACCACGGACTGCCTGAAATAAATCAGTGCGATGAAGAAATAAAAAGAAGCTGTAAATTAAAATTAAAAGAAAAAAAAAACAGAAATTAGAGTTAAAATGATTTAGGATTTTTAGTTTTCTGCGCTGTCCGCTGCTAAGGCCATTTAGTTCGTGACGTTTCAGGGATGACGTCCGTCGGCGAGCACACTATCCGGGAATAGGGGAAAGAAAAAAGGATTGGGGGAGGGAGAAAGCGGCCTGAGACCTGTAAGTTAGGTACCACACCAGCCTTTGCCTGGTATGAATGAGAAAAAACCAGGAAAACCTCAATTAGGGTGGCTGTCTTGAAAAACCATTTTACTCTTTTCGACAGAGTGCCCCCACCAGGACGCTACCGCGGGGGAACTAGACTTAAAAGAATAGAGACAAATAAACATATAACAATAACAATAAATTGAAAAAGAACAATAAAGGCAAAAGGAAAAAGGAAAATCGTAGGAGCGATAAAAGGAAGTATAAAGAATTAAAATGCTCGGAGAACGTGAGCAAGATTTAAGGCGCGGACAAAATCAAGAACATGAGCAATAAAACTAGCGTTATCCAACAACAAACAGTCAAGGATGCGAAGGCAGTCCGTGACATTCTCTAAGTTCTGAGTATTCGGGACATTCGATAAGAATGTGCCGTATACTCAGTGAGGCAAAACAGTCTTCATGATAGGGACAATTTAAACCACGCAGCAAATAATTATGCGTCAGATGAGAGTGTTCGATACACAAACATGCCTGGGGCACTTCTTCTTCGTCTTGACGACTAGGGCGAGATGTCCGCCAATAGCCAAGAAATGGTTTATCTGCGTGAAGTTTATTGCCATTAGCCTGGTTCCAATCTGCTTGTGAATGAGAGGGGATCAAGGTGGAAAAATGGTAGCAAAGGTCGGAGCAGGGAAGACAATGCTTCAATGAAGAAGAGACCTGTTATTAGGTTTGTAGTTTGGGTTTTGGATAATAATTTATTGATTTAATTCACAACTGTAGGTAAAATATGATAAAACAACTGAGAAAAACAAAAAAAAGTTTCGGAATTGCATAAAAGCTTTTTTTTTTTATTGACTTTTAACTTCCCGTGCAAGACTCGAATTTTAAGCAATCCATTTGAAATCTTATGAGAAATATATTGTATTATCACCACAGTCAAACAAGCATTTAATTACTTTTTAATTCCATTTTTTTTATTAACTTCGACTGTGGTTGTACAACGAGACGCGTAGAAAGCAGAAAAAAATGGAATATACGTTTCTAAAAACAAGAATACATAAAAGTAATTTTGTTTACTTAGTTGATACCAAATGATATTTTGTTGATGGATATTCATGTGACTTATGAGCGTAAACAAGCTATAATCAAACAACACATTCGTCATTCTTGAAAAAAAAAAAAAGGTATTTACGATCAAACCTAATTACTTGAGCGGAAGTACTTTTGCAAAAATAAAAATGAGTCAAATGAGTAATCAAATACAGTAGTATATGTCGTTATCTGGAAATATACTTTATTGAGAGCCCAGAGGAACTCTGTGATTCCATCGTAACATTGTTATGTGGAATACGTAACGAAAATACAAATAGAATACATTGCTTGGGAATTTTGTTCATGAATTTTAACCATTTTATATGTTAAAAAAAATACCCTCTACTGTCCGGTTCAAATCTCTTGACGTGTGATGAAAGCCAATGATGCTTAAGAGCAACGTTGTCAGATTTAATTTCCTTTCGTGTACAAGTATAACATGAAACGTTTCTTTCGTGAAACACAGATGAGTGAACGAAGTAATTGCTTCGAACTGAGAAGGTGAAAGAATAAAGACTGTTTTAGATTGACTTTTATTTAAAGAGACAATCTTACAATAAAATAGTGAAACACTGTACGTAGAATCAGGCTTTTCTCTCCTAATTATTTAGAGATGATTTTCTCTTTTCCTAAACATACACTAATATTCTATTAACAAAGAAATTCTTGTGGGCATATATTTCTCTCACGCCTGGACAACTTCGCGTAACTTTAATTGGGTCTTGTAAAAAAGCGGACACGACTCAAACGTCAAGAGGTTTGAGCCAGACAGTGTCTTCTCTCTGAATGTATATATACCGTGACTTTTCCTATTGTGTTTTCTATTGCTTTTAACAACACGGCTGGTGTTAACTTGTGAATTTCGTGTCGAATGTCGTAGTTGAATTGAGAGTATTCATGTTAATATTTATTTATTTATTTATTTATTTACCTTCAACAGAGAAAAAATCTCCATTTACAGAAGGCTCTTACAATCTATTACATACATTAAAGGAACAATTACTAGATTAGTAAGTGATAAAAATTAAAAAAGAAAAAAGATAGCATTAAAAAGAAAAATGAAAATAAAAATACAAAAAAAAACACACACACACAAAAAAACACAAAAATGGCAAGAAACATTCTTCTCAGATACACAAAATTAGATAATAGATATCGCTATAAACAACAGTTATGGTTTATGCTTCTGAATATTTCCAGGTACACATATTGAAGTGCATACCCTACAAGTATATAGGTTTTATATGAATACATACACATATAAGTACACGCACATATACTTGAAAGCAAGAAGACATCAGTACATAGATAAAGTCCATAAATACACCTATATTTATTTTATCCTGAACTATTATTCAGTAAAAATTTATTTTTGATTAATTTTATAAACACTTGCTGGTTAAGATTAAGGTCAAATTCTTCTACACTTTGTGCTATATTATTATACAGCTTACACATTCTGACCAATGGTGAATTTTTGTATGTATTTGTTTTGGATGTTTTATACCACAACAGATTTCTTGTTCTTAACGTTCTGTCACTGATATTAAATTTAATGTATTGTAAAAATTCACTATTATCAAATATGCCATTTACTATTTTGTGTATACATATTTCTTGTGCAATGATACATCTAGCAGAAAGTTTAATATAATTAAATTCACTTAACAAATTAGAGTAAGATATTTTATTTACCAGAGCAGACTGTCCTGTTTTCTTATAATATAAGTACCTTAGGAATCTTTTTTGTATTGCTTCTATCTGATTTTCTTGAGTCTTACATTTAGCTGCCCAGATCACTGACGCATATTCCAATTTTGGCAGTACTAGGGTTTTAAAAAAAGTTCCAATGACATTTACGTTTGTAAACAGTTTAGTGCTTCTGATTACAAACCCCAATTGCTTGAAGGCATCTTGTGTGATCAATGAAATGTGTTTATTAAAAGACATTTCGCTGCTAAATGTAACTCCCAAGTCCCTATATGTAAATATACGCTCCAGATATTGATTTCCTATTGAATATGGCAGAATTTCAGTTACAGTTCTTTGTTTTGTAAATATCATAAACTTACATTTTTTAATGTTAAAATTTAATTTATTTTTTATACTCCATGTGTATATGTTATTTAAATCTTCTTGCAGTTTTAATATATCAGAATTCGTTTGTATTTCTTTATACAACTTAACATCATCTGCATACAATATGCATTTTGAGTTCTTAACATACCTTGGCAGATCATTTATAAAGAGTAGGAATAATAAGGGCCCCAAGTTTGAGCCTTGTGGTACCCCGGAATTCATATTATAGCAAAATGATTTTGATTGTTGAAAACTTACATATTGTTTTCTTTGACTCAAGTATGATATAAATAATTTGAGTAACTCTGATGAAAATCCTAAGATTGAAAGTTTTGTAAGAAGTATGTCATGGTTAATCATGTCAAAGGCCTTTGCAAAATCAATATATATTACATCTACACGATTACGATTATGAATAACCTGTTGAACAAATTGGGTAAAATTAAGTAAATTTGTTACTGTTGAGCGACCAGGATAGAATCCATGTTGATTTTCACAAATGTAGCTTTTTATGTGATTGAAAATACGATCATATAATATTTGTTCAAGAAGTTTCACCGGTGCACAAACTATGGCTATTGGTCGATAATTTTCTACTTTGCTATTATCCCCACTTTTAAAAATTGGCGATACCTTAGTTGTTTTCCAAATATTGGGAAATGTTTGTGTTTTAAGCACTAAGTTAAATAATGTAATCAATGGCTCATGTAAAATTTCTGAACATGCTTTTATCAGATATGGAGGAATTCCGTCCGGTCCACATGCTTTCTTGGGTTTTAATTTTTTAGTGGCTCTTTTATATTCCTCATCCGAGATTTTATTCATTATCAAAGTATTACTTACTTCCATTTGCATTGGGTCAGAGCAGTTATATGATGCTACATTTTTATCATATACCGATCGGAAATAATTTGCGAAACCGTCAGCTACTTGCTTGTTTGTATCCAATACAGTACCATTCAACGTCATAACATTATTACTAGAATTACTGCTATTTCTTTTACCTTTTATAAAAGACCAAAATGACCTTATATTTTCTTTAATTCCCTTCTCACTTTCTTTAACATAGTATTCATACGCTTTACGTATCATTTTCTTTGAATCCCTTCTCATTATTTTATACATATCACTATTATATGCAGAACCTTTCATATGTTTTCTATAATACTCCTTTAATTTTAACATACCGATTATCTCTTTAGTAAACCAACATGGATACTTTTTTACACTACATTCTCGTTTCTTAGGTACTGTATTAGTAATTATTTCACGCATTATCGTATAAAAAGTTTCTGTTGCATCTTCGATGTTGTCAAATTGTCTTAAGATAGTCCAATCTTTATCTCGAATTAATTGACACATTCTTAAAAAATCAGCTTTATGAAAATTGAAAATAAAGTTTACTTCATTTTTCAGCATACGGCCATGATCCCTGAATGGAATAATTATTTCTAGTGCAGGATGATGCAAATCTTCTTTTATAAGTGGTAATTCGCATCTTTGTACGAAAACATCATTTCCAATATTACTAATGACTAAATCTAATGTTCTAGAATTACAGTTTTTTATATTATTTAAAGATAACATATTATGTAAACTTATAAAATTAGCAAAAGATCTACAGTATATATCCCCATTCAAAAGATCATAATCCGTACCACTAATTAATGGCATATTAAAGTCACCAGCTACCAAGATATTATTTTCCGTTAAAGAACAATTTTCTTCAAATATTTTATAAAAATCTGAATAATGGCTTAAAAGTGAACCAGGCGTAATATATATAGTTACTATATAAAGAGTTATGCCATATGCATTGACCTTAACACATAAGTTCTCAAGATCATTTTCTATTTTTATATTGGTTGTAACGAAATGATTTTTAACAGCTATAAGTACTCCACCACCTCTTTTGCCTACCCTATCTTTTCTAAATATTTTATAATTACTGTGAAATATTTCAGAATCAATAATGTCACTTTGAAGCCAAGTTTCTGTCATAATAATTACATCAAAGTCACACTCTATAGTACTTAAATATAAATCATAAGTTTTCGTTCTCAAACCCCTAACATTTTGATAATATATATTTAATTTATTTATCTTATCCGTATACATGACTTTAACATATGTTCAAAGATTTTCTCAGTTCCATGGCTTACGACAATGCTACAACATCTTCCATAGTTTTTAATTGAATTACAGGACCCCCTTGATTTTTTCTCAGAAGAATTCGCCCAATATTGTCAACCCATAAATAAGCATAATTCTTTTCCTGTTTCACTTTCCTAGCATGTCCAAAAATCTTTTTACGATAGGTAGTTAGACTTTGATTAATATAAACTATACCTTCGCTCATATAACCCAGTTGATTAATATGGACTCGATGTTCAAAGTAGCACCCCAGTACCTTTAGGAAAAACAGCTGAAAAAAAAAGTCTGGAGACCATCGTGGCCAGCTTACACACAGAGAGTTAAGATCACAAAATAGAAAAGTAAGATGATTTCGAAACGATCTTCATAAGAGTTTTCGATACTTATAGGTACAAGTGCTGGTGGCATAGTCCTGCAATACACCTCTCTTTAAGGCGAAATAGTGCGATGGGGAAACACAATACTGTAAGGGTTGATCTTGTATGATGGTCTATGCACCCGATAAGCACACCAGATTGAAGCCTTAATTCTCGTTCAGAACTCACGTTAATAGTAAGCTATGTTCTGTCTTCCACGATCTCGTTGTTGCATTTAGACACTGACTAACTAACTAACTCTATGGCCTATGGAACCCGCAGGTTCAATGCCGCGTTCACAAAAGCTATCCATTGATTTCTGTCTTTAGTCAACTGAAACCAGTTTTTATTTTGTGTTCCTATTTCTCAAAAATCCATCTTAATATTGTCCTCTCATCTGCATCTAGGACTTTCTAATGGTCGTTTTCCGATTTGATTTCCAGTTAAAACTTTGAAAGTGTTCCTACTTTCTTCCATTCTAGCTACATAACCTGCCCACCTGAGCTTCCTAGGTTTGGTGACCCTAACAATGTTTGGTAAACTATACTGCAGTTCTTCGTTATGAAAATTTCCTCATTGACCATTTCCGTTCCTCTTGGATCCGAATATTCGTCTCAGGATTGTTTTTTCAAATACTTTTAGTCTGCGTTCTCCCCGCAGAATAAGCGGTCATGTTTCGCTCCCATACACAATAACAGGCACCTGTTTGAACGAATCATTTGTGCCAGTTTTTACACGTTTTCGTCTGTTTTTGAGTAAGGATGGCCTTTTTCAAAAAATCTGTTTTTCGATTTTCGGAAATTTCATTTTTCGTTTTTCGCTTTTTCGAAAATTTTTTCGTTTTTTCGAAAAAATTTTCGTTTTTCGAAAAAAATTTCGTTTTTCGTTTTTCAAAAAAATTTTCGTTTTCGAAAAAGCCATTTTTCGAAAAAGTAATTTTCGAAAAAATTTGGCCATCCCTATTTTTGAGTCGGAGAACGTTCCGATTGTTGCTCGTTTTCATCCGACTCCTTGCCACTTTTGGGTCCCTCATACCATTTGTAAAACAGTCTTCAATGCCACTACTTCATCGCAATTTGCTGATTTTAACATTTTGCGAGCTTCTTTGGCATCTTTTTGCAGCTTAAAACAAAACTTAATGTTCACGCACGACAAACACTCTTAACACATCCTCACTGTTCTGCTTCTAGAAGCCAACTGACACATCACCATTCGTTCAAACTCGAAACTGACTATCCCATATTTTCAGGCTATCCGGCTTACTTGTTGAAATGGATAAAACGTCGATAGGAGGCGTTGTGCAACCATATTCAGCGTACTTTTTGATCACACCTTGTATGCTTTCAAAGTTGTAAAGTCCTTTTTGATTCGCCCTGTACATAGGGATGCACACGAGACGAGTCGAGACAGGATTTTCTTGAAAAAATTCGAGTCGAGACACGGCTCTTCCAATAGTAAAATATACATTTTTCGAGTCGAGACATCATTTTTACAGCACATTTTCGAGACGAGACAGCCACAAATCTTGTCTCGTGCGCATCCCTACCTGTATATAAAGGATGGTCCAGAAGTGGGCGTACTCCTAATTGGTACATCTGCGAGAACTTGGCGCAGAATTTAGCTGTGTTACGACATGGATTGTGATCATACCGATGTTTATGACTCTTAAAACTCTTAAGACTTAACCTATTCTACCATACCTAACACTATACTGTTGAAACTAAAGGGGGGCTACGCCTACTTCCGGACCACCCTGGTCTCTTCCACTCAAGGTTTGAATAGACAGTTAACGGAAGAGATGAAACCTATGCTTAGGGCGCTGAATCGAGTCGATGGAATTGCTTCTCATTATCTTTCAGAATTATTGCTCTAATACATGTCCATAGAAGGACATACGACATAGCTGTGCTACAAGAAATGAAATGAGGAGCTCCTCCGTGGATAAGCGGTTAGCGTACGTGTCTTTGGCGTGGGAGACCCGGGTTCGATTCTCGGTGGGAGCTTATGTGGTTCGGATTCCACGTTAATCAGTGGGTCCACGTCTCATATAGCTTCGCTGCTGAACGGGACGTTAAACTCACAATCAACTCAACTCATGAAATGAAATCTTTCAGTTTTGCGTCCCACGGCTCTGCCCTGTAGGTAGAGGTGCCCACAGAGGGGGGCTACGACGCAAACTGCGTAATTGAAATATTTGGGGGGTTAAAAATCTATATAAATATGTTTGAGGGGGTGTAAAAATTAATCGAAAAGAAGATTTTTTCATGGAAGAACACCTACGGATAGACAATTGGGGAGTGCGTCATGGACATAAGGGGGGTGGGCACCACTGCTGTAGGCCAAGGGAGACGGATGATTTAGGCAAGTTAATGATGATGGAAGAATTGGTGGAATGAGAATGAGGGAGGAAATGATAGTACCCTGAGAAAACCCAACGGAAACGATGTTGTCCACCACAAATTTACTTGACCGGAGATCGAATCAGGGATCCCACGTAATAGAGGTAAGCATTCTACCACTGAGCTATCGGGCTTTCCTGGCGGTTCTTTAAGACTTCCCATACTTATGCATAAATCATCACGAACAAAAAAAAAAAAAAAAAAAAGTACGAAAGAGTTTTGAAAAAAGAACAAATACCTCACAGTCTTGTTTCATAAAAATCTCACACGAGTGCAAAAATTACGGAATTTTGAGCGTTGGCTTAACATCTAAATCATCACACTGCATATAAACAAACTATCCATTATCTATTTTAGACGATGACGACAAGATATGTTGAAATCAACTTTTTTTTTTAAAATCCAAATTGTCTTGGCGAAATATGAATT
This sequence comes from Thermobia domestica, assembly GCF_964235325.1. Classification (NCBI taxonomy): domain Eukaryota; kingdom Metazoa; phylum Arthropoda; class Insecta; order Zygentoma; family Lepismatidae; genus Thermobia; species Thermobia domestica. The sequence continues at coordinate 20,787,702 of NC_137455.1, forward strand.
ATTATTTCTTTCAATGTAGCCGTGAGCTTAAAAGGCGACTGTCGAGGACGTGTATGTATATTGTTGTTACAAGCCGTCGGAATGTAAAATATTTTTATACTAAAAACATTTTGATAAGAAACGACAACGTGAGAATGCGTTGCTTAGCAGATCTTACGTTATTTTCAAAACATTTATGTTTCAGTAATATACTATTTTGCACGTATGTCTCACAAAGCTGTGTTTCTGCTGACTACATAGGTAAATCTTTCGTGCATATTTTGTCGGTTCTTTTTATAGGCAAGATCTGTGGTAGCCAACTCAAGTTATTTTGCACTGAAATTGTTATATTAGGTTTCACATTAAAAGGAAGAGGTGTCGTTAACCCTACAACCACACCGTGCTTTTATTAGGACATGTATCACACCGTGGGGTCATACACGACCCCAGTCCGGAGACTCGTTTTATTAGAGCAGATAGATTTCCTTTGGTCCCTTGTAGCTTTATCGTCAAATCGCAAGCAGTTTATGAGAAATTCAAATCTATTTCTTGATATAGTGCTCCTAAATGCAGGTGGACCAAACGCTTCAGACCACATACCACTTACTGTCACGTGAGAATTTTTTAGAACACCGGCTAGATAAAGCAAACCAAATAAGGCACACAATTCAATTTTGTCAGTGGGGAATAGATAACTGATCTGATTTGAAGAGACACTTTTGTCTTTCTATTTCTTCATTGGTAAAAATCACAAATGTGTTCAAAATGTCATCTGAAAAAAAAAAAAAAAACAGTATCCAAATATCCTTTGCATCGGTTCTTTGTTTCGCTTCCTTCTTGGGCCCTGGGAGATGAATAACAATGTTTTTTTCAACGTTCTAATGGATTTTTGGTGGAAGGGTTTAGTGTACCACTTACTGCCATTCTTCCCATAAATTACTTTACGTTGTAACAAGTCGGCAACATCATCGTTATCAACATCAGCGTCAAATTCATCCTCCGATTCATCATCCTGCTCCTCATTATCCTCATTTTCACTTAACAGTTCATCAGCATCGGACAGATCATTATCTGATTCTTCTAAAATGCGTACAATATCTTCCTGGTTAGAAAACTTCCTTGATGCCGCCATTCGTAAATAACATCGCCCACTAGAAAATGATTTGTTATATGGCTATTCAAAACAAACTATGTTTCATTAATCACAACGTGGGGTCACATATGACCCGAGCACTCAAAATAACACAGAACTTTCTGCACCAACATAACAATGCAACTTGCAGTGTCAACAGCATGCTCCGAACTGAAGCTAGACAAAGTTTTGTGTTTCCGTCTCACAACGGCGCTGGCGCAGAATGCATTTTATATGCACTGGGGTCGCCGGTGACCCCACGGTCTGATTGTAGGGTTAATATTATTTTGGATATATTATCATAAGTATTCTACCATTACTGGCAGGTCATTTGCTGCTACTGGAAAGCTTTCATGAAAAACGACAGTGACGACGCCAGCCTTAATTTCTTGGGGGGGAGCACTGTAACTCAGTGGTTGCCCTCCCCGCTGTCTAGTAGCTAGCACATGCGCCTTTGGTGTACGGGATGCCGGGTTCGATTCTCGGTGGGGGAGCTTTTGGAATTTTAACTGTCCTCAAAATTTGTGTGTTCATGTCTCTGTCGCTATCGGTTACTCGAAAAACGAAATGAAATGAAATCTTTTTAACTTTTACGATCCACGGATACGCTATGAGAAATGAATGCAATAGTGCAAGAAAACGGGAGGACCCCCGAGAAAACTCACACACACGGTGTTTGTACACCATAAACCCTACTTGGCGCGAGCTGAGATCGAACTAGGAACCCTACGAACCAGAGGTGAACGTTCTGCCACTGAGCCACTGCGATTTCTAGTGAAAAAAAGAGTAAAATGTAGTAAAAACGTAGTGATAATTAGATACTTAAGTTACTGAGGAACGTTCGGTAAATCAGTGAACTTTTTTTCAAGCGATAGAGCGCTTACTTCTGACGCTTGGAGTCGCTCTTTCTAGACCTGCCAAATAGTTTCTGGTAGACAACATGGTGTCTGTGGTTTTCTCAGAGTACTCCCGGTTTCCTCCCACATTTCATTTCACCATCATCATTCACTTGCCCAAATCATCGTTCCCCTTAGCCTAAAGGGCATAACCATAAAGATTTCATTTCAGTTTAATTTAATGGGGGAGGGGCAAGTGGAGGAGCAGATACATGTTTTACAGGCTAGTTTCTTTTCTGTATACCGAAAATAATTTATATCACTTAACCTACATTACAGGGCCGCGGTGGCTCAGTGGTAGAGCGGTTACCTCTGGTGCGTGGGTTCCCTGGTTCGATCCCAGCCCGCGCCAAGTGAACTTTGTGGTGGACAAACACCGTGTGCGTGAATTTTCTCGGGGTTCTTCCGTTTCCTCCCGCTTTCTTCATTCCACCATTTCATTCATTTCTCATCATCACCATCTCCTTTAGCCTAGCCGGCATAAACGTGGGACGTAAAAGAAAGATTACATTTCATTTTTTAGCCTACATTACAATAAGAACTCTGGAGCAGACCCGTAGCTACGGGAAGGCACGTAAGATCCTCCCCAGAAAGTTACTCGTCCTCCGCAAGTGAAAGATCAACACAAACTGCTTGGTATGTTTTATAGTAGGTTCATTAGTTTAGAAATATCGATCGGTGCTAATTTTCGTCATGTAGGGGCTCAAATAAAGCAAAGATTGAAGTAACGACGGGAGTATAGGGGGTTTGACAAAAGCTTTCTGAATAAATTCCATGATGGATGGCATCAGAACAATATACATGTATATTTTGAATTTAATCATTGTATATTTCGTTCACGTGTCCTTTCGAATCTCAATAGGTTGCACTAAACACATAAAACACATTTTTGGTGAGAGCGATTGTACTAATAAATAAAATACAGTCTTTCACTTCTCTTTTTTAAAAAAGAACTTGGATTCAAGTTTACACTAGTGGCAATTTTTTCTTTCATTTTAAAGGTGTATCACTAGGTATTCTCGGTTCTGTGCTAAACGCTGCTTGAATAGTGCGGCGTTGTAAGGTAGTGTCAAATGTTTACTGATGCCAGATAATAAAGGGAGTAATCATGGAATTCTGCTTAGATGCTTACTGGAGAAATTATTTTTCGACATTTACAGCAATTCGTCTTCTCGAACTGCAACGTTAGAATCCAGGAATTTTCGTATTTTGACTACTACAAATTTGGCAACAACGCATTATGGCGTTCTGCGCAAGTTTCATCTCAAAATCTATTTCCTTAAATATAAATTAATATTTAAATAAAATATGAAACATAACCCGAAAAACGGTCAGATAATATATATATTTCGTGACAAGGTTGTTAATTTAAAATAATTTACACATACAAATATACATTTTATGAAACGGAGTACTTCTAGTAAGATCTACCAGCAAGTGCCATCTTGTGTGCTCATTGTAAAACGAATCAAATATATTTCTTTTATTTGTTACATTTTTCGATATCAGAAGACACAACCAAGTAAATCAGTGTCTTGTGCTCTAGCTGAAATGTTACTCTATCTTATAGTACAATATTTATAATATGTAACGTTTCATTGCGCAGTAGTTACGGGAATGAGCTAAAATATGTACTGACTTCCGGGTGGTGTTCCACCTTAAGTCAATATTCCACATTATTTTGTTTCTACATAAAGATACTATTATACAAGAAGAAATCAGAAAGTTTTCAGAATTTCGTTTAAACTACTTATTACCACAATATAGGTACACATTCAATTAATTACCTTCAAAGCAGGCTCCTTGAGAACACACACACATTTGTTCCACCGCTCCTGTCATTGGTGGATACAACGCTCAAAGTCATGTTTTGTTATGTTCCGAAGTTCAACCGTCGCGTTGGTTTGGATGTCTTCTACGGTGGCAAAACCTTACCTTTAATCTTGGGGAAAAGCCAGAGATTCGCTGGTGCTAAATCCGGTGAGTAGGGTAGCTGGTAGAGGAGGAGAATGTCCGTTTGTGCGGAGCCGTTTTGCCAGCGTAGAAGACATCCAAACCAACGCGACGATTGAACTTCGGAACTCACCTAAACAGGAGTTTCAGCGTCGTTTAGAGCAATGGCAGGAGTGGTGTATGTGTTCTCAAAAAAACTATTTTGAAATCGATTAAGTGGATGTGTACATATACTGTGGTAATAAAATAGTTAACGAAATTCCGGGAAGTTTTTGTCTGTCCCTTGTAAATAGTATGGATGGGCACAAAGTTCCTGTTCCTTCGGAACCGGTTCTGCGAGGAACCGGCTCTCGGAGATCCGGTTTTCAGAACCGGTTGTGGAACCGGTTCTGTACCTGGATCCGAAAACCCGGTTCCACGACCGGACCTTAGGAACCGGTTCCAGACCTGGATCCGAAAGCCCCCAAGGACCCGTAAAGGAGGCACAAAGTTCACCTTCAAAGCACTGCAAAGAGGACCATGCGCTTGTGCCCTCCCCGCCCAGACCCGCTTGTGCCCCCAGAAAAAAAATTGGTCCACCAGTGGGTGTTTAGCCAAATGAGTTGGCCAGTTTGCCTGTTTAGCCAATGAGTTTGCCAGTTAGCCCGCTTGGGCGCCTGCCTGTCACTTCCACCATTTCATCTAGCACACTGTTCCCAGCCTGCCAGCAGCTCGGGTTTAGCGTAGGGATGGTCACAAAGTTTCGGTTCCAGCGGAACCGGTTCCAGACCTGGATCCGAAGAACGGCGTTTATTGTTCGGCGACCTGATCTAGAGAACAGTCGAGGGGCGGACGGTGCCATTGACGCTCTCCTGTAGCGTCATCATTGAACCACGGTGTTCAGTTAACCTCTTTTTCTTTAGGTTAACGGAGACACATGATGGAAGAAATGTGAAATAATAATGTGGAAGGAAACGAAAGTACCCCCGAGAAAACTCACGGGCACGATGTTATCCACCACAAAGTTAGTTGACTGGGAATCGAACTAGGGACCCCACGCACTAGAGGTAAGCACTCTACCACTGAGCAACCCTGACCGCACCTTGTGCTTTAGAGTGAGGTATTCTATTGTATACCCTGAAGATCACCCTTGAGATATTATTACTCGGCTAATTATGTGTAAGAGTTCCCTCTCTCCCTGCATTCTGTCAACTTTTTCTTTTTTTAAAAAAAATGCAGGTGCTCTCGTAAATTAGACGCTTATGCAAGCAGCGAGTGAGATAATAAAGAGACATTCATTACACTAAAGGTTAAGAAACATAGCAACAAGTGACAATTATTACCTCCATAATAATTACGTTATGTATGCTTCATAATGCCAAAGGTAAAACCGCTGTGAAGAATTTAGATTAGGTGCTAAATAAAAATAAAACATTTTTCTGTTCATTTTCTCTCTCAAACGCAATTTTTAAGATTTTTACTGAAGTGAAATAGCATTTTGCAAGTTGAAGGAGTAAAAAATCTTCTCGGCAAGTAATTAGGAGCGCTGAACGAAAATGAATAATAAACACCTACTGACAATATAAGTGACAAGAGGAAAAAGAAAACACTATGCAGGGTTACCAGCTCATAGATAGAAAATGTCTAGGTAAAAAAAAAAAAAAAAACACGAAGATTTTTCTCATGTACTCAGAACGGCAACTATAGAGGTCTGCAGAAGCTCGGGTCGAGCCTGCGGGCCGGAATCGGGTTTACGAAGCATATATCACTTCCGGTCCGGGTCGGGCTCGGGACGTAAATGTTTAAATATACAACCATATTTTTCGGGCTTGACTATGTAAATATACCGTACAATGATATTTATTGCACCATTCTTTCTGAAGAACTTTTAAGCAGAACTCCAAAATTAAACCTCTGTTTGCTGTAAATAAAAATACAATTTTGCGTTAATTATTAAGTTTCTATAATTCGACTTATTTCGGGCTTATTTGATTATAACAGGAACTCGGGCCGGGCTCGAGCCTAGATGCTAAAATATATTTCGGACTTGGATCGACCCTCACGTTATACATTGACTGGCCGGGCCGGGCCCGGGCTAAAGATTCCAACCTGTGCAGACCTCTAGGCTACTATAGAAGGATTGAAGATTGTACTCAGCGACGACGCCAGAAGGGGGCGGGCGTTCCTTTGATTGCTGTGTCTGTCCTTGACTGATCCCACCGTGTTTCATTGTAATGTAAGTAAAGTAATAAGTTTTCGGTAAAAAAAAAAAAAAAAAAAGACTCCCAAATTTTCTTTACCACTCCGTTTGCCCCATTCTCCTGTCTAAGAAATTTAAAGCTGGTATCGTCACTGGATGTTCTCAAAGCTAAATCATACAGCATCGCAACTAACTAATCCAATCCTGTTTGAATTTAGATGGGATTGGAGCTAGCGCCCCGTTCAGCAGCAAGGCTATATGACACGTGAACCTACAGCTTAACGTGGGATCCCATCTATATGAGTACCCACATAAAATCGAACTTGGGTTTCTCGTGCCAAAGGCACGTACGCTATTCACATTGCAACGATGTATCTAATCCTTTTAACTCTGTGATCGATTTTCATTCTTGACATGCATTCATAACCAGTAGATTTACTTTGATCATGGTTAGCAGAATCCCTCTATTGTTCGGATATATCCTCCTTTTATGGCCTTGTGAATGGTCCGGACAGGATTTTGGAGAAATGGGGAAATGTCCTATTTTAGCGGATGCAAAGATTTACGTACTTCAAGTTTAAGAGTTGTAATGTTTTCGTAATTGGTATAGTAAAAGTTACCTCGTATAAATCACATTTTCTCGTCAGGGTGTTATTTAGGGTTGGGTAGCGGGTCGGTGATTGTCTGGGTTTGTTATACGAGACGTATGTAAAACAACAGGGACCAATATGTTTTAAAAGTCAAGGAATTGATAGGAGAAAAATGTTGTGATTGATATACAAGTACATACCTTGGCTAATTTTCGACGTAATCACTATGAACCTCCAGGCATTTCTGGTAGTGTGGCACAAGCTTCCATATACCATCTGTATAAAAATCTACTGCCTGAGAGTGCAGTAAGTCCAGAACTGATGTCTTGAGCAATTCAAAGCCGTTGAAAGTCTTTGATGCAAGTCCTTTTTTTTTTTCGAATGAAAAAAAAAAAAAAGAAATTGCTGGGGGCAAGGCCGGGGGTGTAAGGAGGATGAATTAAATAGTTCCCATCGAAATCTTCGAATTGTCTCAACAATACGAGCGGACGTTGACATGGGTCAGAAGAATTCCAGAGCTTAGCATTCATTGTTCATTCTGGTTCCAAGGATTCTACAAGAATCACACCCTTTTGGTCTCAAAACATTGTTGACAAGATTTTATGAACTGATGCTGTTTGTTTGAATTTCTTCGCTTTAGAAAAAAACAGTGTGTCATCATTGAATTAACTGCTACTTCGACTTTCCAGTGACGTACGATATCCAGCTTTCATGCCCCGGCCAGTCCATAAATGGTACATAATTCTCGATGGGTGTCAGTTGCATTCTGTCCTTAGCGTTTAGAAATCGAATGACAGATCTAGATTAACATTTGGCTGAATTTTGTATTACTGCAGCATTTCACTTTACTGCTACTCGCAGGTACGTAACTCGAGGAGGACAATTTCATCTGTGTTGCAGGGACAGAGTACTAGGGCAAGCTTCTGCTGAACTTAATCAATATTGCCAGCTATTCGTAAAAAATTGTCGGTCCTTTTTGACATGATTTTAATATTATCAATGGTATAGAAGTACACCGGGCATTTTCAACAGAATGCTCTGTGACGTCACAGGTTGAGTCTCGCCTTCTTAGAAAGGAAAGAGCTGAAAATTTAGGTGATCTTGATAGAAGAAAATAGTGTTACGTACAATACGAGACGAGACAAGAAATAAGATTTTCTCGTCTCTTTCGTTAATTTTGAAGAAATCTCGTCTCCTCTCACTTCTCGAGGAATTCGTTCCCGTCTCGTCTCGATTCTCAAAATCTTTTTTCAATCTCGTCTCAGAATTTTGCCACTGAAGAAATTTCATGATTGACTCAACAGTTAGTGCTGATAAAAATGTTACAATAAGTTTGCACCAGTTGATGGCAGTCCCCATCTTTCCATAACGTATTTTCTAAGAAGTGACAATATTCAAAGTAATTCAAACTGTTTCAAGAGATGAATATTCAAACTGAAAAAAAAAAACAGTTAGAGAATAATCGATGTAGTTAATTGATATCTTAGTTTTTATTCTTGAGAGAATTTCATTATTGCTTGCATATTTTTAAAGAGTAAAATTAAATGTTCTCAAACATGAACAAAATAAGATAATTAATAATTGTACGAATTAACCCCTGAATATATTCAATTGGTCTTTGGGCAAAGATTGAATATTCATCTTTTGAATTTGACTAAGTTAGTTTGAATATTGTCGCTACAAACAAATACATGGGAAAGATAAGGGATTATTCTCTGATTATTTTATTCAACTTGACTTTGGACAAAGTTTGAATATTCATCTCTTGAATTTGATTGAGTTAGTTTCAATACTGTCGCTTTAATCAAAATGCATTGGAATGTAGGGGCCATTCTCTGATAATTTATTCAACTTGACTTTGGACAAAGTTTGAAAATTCATCTCTTCAATTTGATTGAATTGTTGTGAATATTGACACACGTTACAAAATGCATTGGAAAGGAAAGGGGAAACATTGCTGCCACCTAATAGTCATGGTTCAACATGTACACTCACCTTGATTACTTTATTGCGCAGAATTTTCTTTGTTAAGCTTCTAGGTAGTTTAATGATTATGGTACCTACTATCTGGTTCGATTCCTGAGAGAGCGTGAATTTTTCTGTCGAAACATCGTCAAATTTCGGTCGAAATAATGGAAAGATGATGTGAGTTCCATGAAATATGAGTTTTACGTCACGCCATTATACACTTTATGCTAATGAAAGCGGATGAATAGTGAAAATGAATGATAACAAAAGAATCGGCAGAATAAGAATGTGTGAGATTCCATACATGATGTTGTATACCATAAACTAGCGTTAATGGATATCAAACCGAGAGCCCTTGCATTAGAGGTGACAGCTCTACCACTGAGCCACGCACGCTTTTGATTCGGAACGCTGATCGCGGCCGGTCTTTTTTACTGGAGACTGCATAGCGTGAGTCAGTTTTGACATAAGTCTTTCTTTCTGATACATGGGCTGCGGTGGCTCAGTGGTAGAGCGTTCACCTCTGGTGCGTAGGGTCCCTGGTTCGACCCCAGCTCCGCTACAAACACCGTGTGCGTGGTTTTTCTCGGGGTTCTCCTGTTTTCTCCCAGTTTATTACTATCACCAATGCATTTATTTCTTATCATCACACCGTCTCTTTTAGCCTATAAGGCATAATTGTGGGATGTAAAACTTAAAGATTTCATTTCTTTTTCTATTTTGTTTCAATACAGTTCTTTCTGAAGTGAGGTCGTTTTGGATTGGACTTTTTGAAAATGGGCCCTTTGTACCCTTTCGACTCGGGACCTTTTAACACAGGACTGTTTTGATTCAAGCCTTTTTGTTCTCGAAATTTTATTTGTTTTTTTTTATATGACACCCTGTACAATGTCTTCCAAGAAAATTCGTTTTATTAAATAATCTTATTCGATTTTAGTTGGATCGTGTACTTTTTACTTTTTAAATTCTCGATTGAATTTTGTTGGATCACGTAATGAAAGTTTTCACTTGCTATTTTTCATCTTCATACACAACATATTCGAAAATCTTTCGGTTAGTTGAAAAATATTCTTATAGTTAGCAACCCTGTCTGAATAGAAATAAGCTTGGGTGGGAAAAAAGAGAGAAAAGAAATGGCAACCAGAATTAAAGAAAATAAAGAGCAAAAAAGTGTAAAGAAAGCATAAAGAAACTCCAGGAACTCCAAGAAGTATACAACACTTCTTCAATTCTGATTAGCAAAAGGCATAAAACCTCCCTTCAAATAGTTGTACACTTGTAATTTATTCATTACATGTACCTTCATATTAAAAACTTTTGTTTTTCATATCTTTCCCATTAGGTGGCAGCAATGTGCTCTTATTTATTGGAAATATATGTTTTAAAAGGCGTTTGTTTTACCAGAAACTCCTTTATATATTTACTCTGTTTGTCCTTGTGTCCGTCCGGTAGACAGAAAATCTCAAGAATTACTGACTGGATAACAAAGAATTTTGGCCAGGGTGTAGAGCAGTGTTTCCCAACCTTTTTCAACTTACGGTACACTACATGTGTAACTTGAATTCTTGCGGCACACTCATATATATATATATATATATATATATATATATATATATATATATATATATATATATATATATATATATATATATATATATATATATATATATATATATATATATTTGTAAATATAAAATACAGTGGTATTTTTTTTCTCTGTGATTACTGATCTACTCACAGAGAAGAAAGCTCGATCACTGGTTTTCCGTCGTGGTAAATCATTATGCTTATTTTTCATTCTAATTTAAAAATAGAGAACAATTGCATTGAAATATAGGACTCAGGTTTCTAAAAAATACAATTCCTTTTTCGAAAACTGTATCCAAATTTCACAAAGAAGGGAGATCACTAAATAATGAACGAACAAACAAATCTCTTTTAGTTTTAAAACACAAATGTAGGTAATTTATATGCACGTTTGCTTTGTAGAAAGGATTGAATGATATTTTTAAATTTCAAGTTACGAAATTGTCTGCAACAATAAAGAAGCAATAATAGTCATAACAATGATATCAAATGTTTTTTCTTTTTAATTAAAAATGTACAGAAAAGTAACTCAGTATGAAACTTAAAATTGTAGATTAATAGTAGAGGTTCATAGTAATGTGCAATACAAATATATGTTTTTCCTATGTCTTGCAATTTGATTGCTATAGAATTAATAATTTTGTTTCAACTTCCTCGTGGCACACCAGCGGCCCACTCGCGGCACACCACTGTGCCGCGGCACACTGGTTGGGAAACGCTGGTGTAGAGGGTCGAAAGTTAGGAATAGTGTCAGTTGATACAGGCGATCTATGCATTTTGTTCCAAGATATGTATATCAAAATTCGGTTCCTTCATATATTTCCATGAGAGTAATTATGGACATCATCTTGGGTTTATAGACTACCTGCATTGGTGTTAAGATTAGCTGGTTAGTATAATGCCCAGGATACAGAATACTAATTTGTACACTAAAATGAAACTAAATGAAGTTTTGATTTTGATATGAAGGAATTTTTAGATAATTTCACTGTCTTATTCTAAACAGTTTATTTTTAAAAAAAAAATAACTCCCATTGATTATACTCTGAGGCTGAGGAAGACGTTATGATAATGAGCGAGATTGTGGAATGAAGGAGTGGGAGAAAATAGGTGAATCCCCATATAGCCCCCCCCCCCGACCCACACACACAGCGATTTACACCGCAAAGTCCAATTGGCGCAATGTGCTATTCAATCAGGTGTGTGCTTTATCACTGAGCTACTGCGGCCTCTTGAACAGTTATTTAATCACTGACGTAAATGTTTCTTCTCTGTCTTCAAGACATAATGTATTCATTTCTCTTTGTGAGTAACGTAAATAGACAATATTTACAATGTTTAATCAACCACTAAGCATATCCGACCCCAGCTTATTTACAACCGTCTAAAAGGGGCACAGTAACTCTGTGGTAAATGCATAGGGTCCGTGGCTCGATCCCCGAGCCAAATATGATTGTGGTGGATAGCATTATCGTGTCCATGAGTTCTCTCGGGTACTCCCGTTTCCTCCCACTTTCTCGTTCCACCAATTTTTCCATTCAATAGGTTTGTCGTTTTTTTTAGGAAGTTGTCCAGCGTCCCGAAAAAAAACGGAACGCAAAATGTCCCGTTTTTCAGAAAATGCGTCCTTTAAAAAAAAACTCGTTACATACTGTACTAGTAAATTTTTGCATGGATTTCAAGTGTTTTCAAGGGAAGACCAACCATTTTACAACGAATTCGAGTATAAAAACATGTGAATTCAGGAGATCATCGATTCTCGTTCCTGCTTTATGTTAAATAAAATGTTAGAAAAAACAAAATCGAAATAAGCTTTAATAAATAAAAAATTGGTTGTTTTAAACAGCAATTTTGTTATTTTGAACCTCACTGACATGAATTACGACGTAACACTAAGTATACCTAGGTGACTATTAACTTATCCCAGTTAACCGAGCGTCCTGTTTTATGAGTTTGTAAATCTACTCAGCCTATGTTATCCAAAATTTCCAAGAATTATATAATATTCTTCCCAAACAAGTATCAGTACGAAATGCCGCCGTATAATTGTCTCTTGGCGTCAATTTCAACTGGTAATTTGACATCTTTATGTACCGTAAGACTTTATGTACTTTACACAAGATTTAAGGAATTTTAAAGAGAATCGCATATAACTTAAAAACGTAATTATTTAGAACACTGTATTTTAAACATTTAATAGATAGATATATATAAGGAAAACAATGGTGCAAGTACATTCAATATGACTATAGTTATTGAAATATAAACTTTGGTGCAAAGTACTAGATGGGGTTAATTTTCACAACATACAAAAAAGTATGTTCAATATACCAACATAACGTTTCTGTGCATTGTTTTTCTTTAGTATTTATACATTTTACTTGCTACACAAAACTGCATACAGTCTACAAATATTGATATTAGAATGAGAGTACCGGTATCGATACTTATTACCAATTGCCAATATTTATAAAGAAAGTTATGTATTTTCTGGTACCGGTACAGGAACCACATTCTAATAGTTTAGCATGTGTTCCACAAAAATGTCAACTCAGGAATAGAAAAAAAAAAATCCCCGTGAACTGATTTACCTTGGTTATTCCTTATGTCCAAGAATCCAAGAATATCATCCGAACCGTAATCAGTGAAAGATTTACGGGGTTTGGGACTTTCAGGCTGAAGCCCACCCAAATTGCGTTTTTTTTTTTTTTAAATCTAATGTTTGTCATTCCTATGCGTATGAGCTTCAAGCTCCCCCCAAAATAATCTAGTGATTTCTAATTTCCTATGTAAGCGGTATTTTGGATCGGTGCAAAATAACCCCGAGTAGAGGCTGAAACCGCCTTCTTCCAGTTTTCATTTTTTTTTATGACTTTAAAACGTTTCACATTTCAATTTCAACTATTGCATCAAAGTCCCATTATACACAGTAGTATTCTACAAAACTGACTTGACTTTGACGGAAATTCTTGTACGTGATGTCTTTCAAATTTTGGCGGCCTTTATAGTAACTGTTTCCCATACCTCTACAATAATGAACTTTCCCGGTAATTATAACTGATGTTAACCGCCAAAGATGCTCTATCTTACGGTGGCAGATAAAACTCTCTCTTTACTGTTCATGGTTTTACCAACAGAGGCCTGTGAAACCCTTTTGATATTTTGTGCAAAGTAACCCCTGATGTGCAAAGTAATCCCGTCTTACGGTACCTTATCTAGCAAGTGACATTGTTCCGAGTGCAAGCATTGCTTAGTTTGGTTGATTCCGTTACACTGTGGTATGTGTTTACAAATTTCAAATAGAAGTTTGTTTCAAGCTGTAGAAAATTGCATTTGAAACCTGCTGGATGCCGAAGGAGATTTTTGATGTTTCAGTTAAGCAAGGAGATTTGAGTGGTTTTAAGATGAAAACAATGACAAACATCCGGACCGACCATCATCAACAACCTTTGAAACGGTCGCAAAGTATGAGATGTGAGTGGTGCTTGAGAACAGAAGACAGACAATCCATCAGTGACGGATACATTGGAAGGACAGTGGAGACAAACAACACTTTTCTTCTAAACTCATTTGCTTAGTGATTACTCAAAGCTATATGTACTCATCTCAAGTGTTACTTGTTTAATAGAGTTCCATGGAAATGGAACTGACGATTTCATCATTATAAGGGTTCAAACGAACTAATATTGCACTACTTCATTCTATTTCATGGCCGCCCCAGTGGGCTCAAAGGGATCAGTTGCCTCCATCGTGAATTTTCAGTGTGTTTAATTCTTGGAAATATATTTCAAAACATACTAATTTGCTCTTATATGCCATAATATAGGGATGGCCAATTCAGGAATTTTTACTTTCCGGAATCCGAAATTTTTCCAAAATTCAGAAAGTGAAACTTCCGATTCCGAAAAATTTTGACCATCCCTACCATAGTATTTAATATTTATATTGAATACTATACTACTACAAAGACCATAGAAAAAATAAATATTGACTGTAGTTAATAATATGTTCGTAAGTAATTTTCTATAAGGTTTATGAGCGTGTGTGCACCAAAATGTGTGTATATTCGTAATTGTGCATGTCTATCAGTGTTTGCACCTTCTTGGAATCGTTTTTTTGTCCCCTCGAATCAGTCTTTCCTCTCACCTTGGAAATGGCCTTTGCTTCCCTCTTGGAATCGACCTATTGCTTCCCCCTTGCAGAAAATCCTACGGGCGTTCCTTTCTGTTTTGATGTATTTCGAAGTTACATTCACCTTCCTAGAAGTGATCCGCACTCTCCAAATGACCATTCTAGATCCGCTGGTGCAATCTGTGATATGTGTAATATAGTTGGACTATCATACGAGACGTGTCAATGTTTTCTACTAACAAAGAAAGAACATGAACCGGTCAACGGGACTTCCTAATCAAACCTAGTCCATTCGGTAAACATAACTAAGATACGTTCATGCGCAAAAAAATAGGTGCCATGGACAATGGAGTAAGTTCCTGGGGCCCATTAACCCTGTTAGTATAAAGAAAATCGTAGACTCGCAGTGAAATAGCTATTGCATCAACACAGTTCATTGGAAAGTTATGGTTTATAGTTCATTCTCTTCAGCATGAAACAAGCTTTCCAGAAGTCTATATATATTGCGCCCCCTAATGTACTTGAACAGGTAAAACTGGGAAAATGTTGCCAACTTACAAACACTGGCATCAGTTCGTTGGAGGCAGTCATTAGAGTCAGTTGCTGTGCGCCGAGCTCTCCTACTGCATGGCAATGCTCCAGTCCACACGGCTGTTACTGCCAAGGCCACAGTGAAAGGCTATGGACTTCGAGGAGATTACCACCCATCCTACAGCTCAGATTTATTATTGCAGTCTTGGTAACAGGAGCCGTATAGAAATTAGCATTGTCACGCAGTAGGCGAGCTCAACGCACAACGACTGATTCAAATGACTGCCCCCAACGAATTGATGCAGCTAGACAGTTAAAACTGATACATCATTTCTTCCACAGATGGCACTACGAATACATGCTATGCTTATTACCGATGTTGAGCTATTTTTAGTGTTAAGCCGTAAAAGTTTTGAAAATACTCTCGTATCACTGCTCTACTAGCTTCGTGGCCCCTGCTTGAAACGTTAGGGTAAATGGACTAGAATCTGCCTTTGGGTAGAATACTCAAATGAACAGAGTTATTTCCTCCAAAGAATCGATTCCTTTCTTCTACCAAAATCACTCATTGGATTCTTCGAAAACGATTCATTCCATAACGAACAAGGTAAGTAGTTTCTGAAATAGATTTGGACGATTTCTAGAACCTTCACTTCTACTAAAAATGTTCTCGCCTATTTTGCAGAAAATGGATTTGACTCCACTTCAAAAAGTAAAAAAACGAAAAACACCAAATGATAAATGCGAAGTATTCTTCCGTGTAGGAAGATAACATTACATAGAAAGAATTTGAATAAATCTTCTATTTTTTTTTTTATTTTTTTTTATCATAGTGAGCGAAATCCTGGACCATTTTTGACAAGTGAATGAGAAGAATTATTGAAGATTCTCTTTGCAACTTCTCTCTCGTTAAGAACATCTGCGAACAAAATGTAATGATGAGAATCCGTTCGAGAGCACCTTTTCTTTTTCTTTTTTTTTTTTAAAGCTTGAATATATTCCGTTCATATGAGAGCAGGAAACAGTAAGGATAGTGCAATTTAGTATCATCATGTTTTCTTGAAAGAACATGTACGATAATATCATAGGTTGCTCTTCTACTTGGTAACTTACATAATGATTTGAATCTGTCAAAAACAGGAAGATTCATTCTCGTTCTGTTGATTCATTTTCAGAAAACAGTTCCTTATATATAAAATATGTCTAGTAATATGAAGTCTTTAACTTTGAATACAAATGTCTATTGTTTCATTAAAATTCTGCTGTTTTAGAAGAGAGTGCTGAATTGGATTTTGAACTTATAAAATATTCAACGCGTACGGTAAGTAAGGTGAACAGGGATGCTAGTTGCTTCTCCGGACACATGTTCGCATTAAAGCAATAAATTTATTTTTCAACTTTCTTAACAGTTCTGATTAACAGTTCTAATAGTTTATTATTCGTATAAAATTCATTATTCCATGTACTTGTATCCGAAACACCTGAGCCCCAAATTCGTGCATTGTAGTAACTTACTCTCTTCGATAAGTAAAAAAGTATCCTTATCTGAAAACATTTTGAGCAACATAAAGGTATTGCCATCAGCAACAAGATCCAGCATACCAGTTGGAAAAGTTTCGCTATTTGTCGGTTATTAGGCTAGATTTCAGTGGCGCCATTTAGATCTTTGGGATATAAATATATATATGTGTGTGTTTATGTGTGCAATTCCCCCCCCTGAATTTGGGATATGTATACATTTTACTCTACAATTCTACAATTTAATAATATACTGATGAAAAGCATGAAAATCGACTTATATCGAAGACTCTTCCCCCCCACCTCCTCAAATAAAACCTGAAATGACGCCACTACTTGATTTCCTGAACAATTTGTACCTCATATGTATGCAAGGGCAGTCGATTATAATAATTTTGTGGACTGTCATTCTTTTCATTCCCAGTTCTCTCACTACTTGTTTGACTGGCATATTTGGACTTTCGCACATTTCCTGCAACTTCCTTGTCTTGATTGAGACCTTGAACTCCTTGATTCAAACCTTGAATTCCTTGAGTCAGACCTTGAATTTCTTGATTTGGGTCTCTTGAATTCCTTTATTCAGACCTTGAATTTCTTGATTTGGGTCTCTTGAATTCCTTTATTTAGACCTTGAATTTCGTGATTTGAGTCTCTTGAATTCATTTATTCAAGGTTTGAATTCCTTGATTTAGGCCTTGAAGTTTTGATATAGGCATTGAATTCCTTGATTCAGATCTTAAATCATTGATTTAGGCATTGAATTGCTGAATTCAGGTCTTGAGTTCCTTGATTCAGGCCATGCGATGTTGTCACCGTGTCCTTTCACAACACTACCGGGGGCCAAAAAGAAATTGATTGTACCAGTTCCGTATAGTCTTTGAATGTCGGCGCGTCCTTATTGTACACACGACGAAATTTTTGTTGCTGGTTTTATTTGTTCATACCATCACACAATCTGTGCAGGCTCGTTTTGCATCGCCATTTCAGGAACAATTTACTACTGCAGCGCAACTATAGTTATAGCTAGTGATGAGCAAATTCAGGGAAAGATATTTTTCGGGAGTATTCCCTAGGAATATTCCCGGGAAGATTCCTAAAATGGGAATTTTCCGGGAATTTATGTAGTCACAAAAAAATTACATTCTATTACTATATTATGATTTCAAAGGTAAATTCGGTTTCTTATCACAGTATATTATTACTGTTGTATCCACAGGATTCTTTAAAATGTATATTTTGAACGGTATTATGTTATTTTATTAATATTTTATTATATTTAGAGAGTACGAATAAATGTATATTTACTTACAATGGAAATAAATCTGTGGAAAAATGGTATAGTAAGTCCACATACTTTCACAACGCTAAACAATTTAAATTTATATGTAAGTGGATTTTCTAAACTTGACTCTACTACTGATATTATGAACATATTAAATTTTTAAATGTTATAAACAAATTAGGTTGGGTAACTGCCAGAAGACACATGTCTCACGATTTTATCAATATTTGCGCATACATAGTTATGTTCACAATATTTGCAAGATACTTACTTATCTTTATAATTTTGCACGTAACATTGCCACACCGACCTTTTATCCTACCTATTTCTCGAAATTTCATGCGTTAATTCACATGTAAGAGAAGTCCGAGCACCTCTTGAGAAATTCGAGTCGGAGACTGGAGACAGACCAACGTCTATTACTAACGGTGGTTCGCATACTTCATCTCTATTTCTACATAATTTTTACATTACTGTACAAACTGGTTCCTTTTCATCATTTGTAAATTAGTACTTTGCTACTTTTTAGTACAAATGGAAATGGAACTTAAAAATCATATTATTAGTTATATAAAGTACAGTCAACGAATTTTAATTTTTAGCCTCCTAATTATTACCTCTGGTGCTTGGGGTCCCGGGTTCAAACCCTGCTCCCGACAAGTGAACTTTGTGATGGACAAACACCGTGTGCGTATGTTTTCTTGGGGTTCTCGTCTTCATTCTACCAATTCATTCATCTCTCATCATCACCGTCTCCTTTAGCCTAACCGGCATAACTGTGGGACATAAAACTCAAACATTTCATTTTATTTTTACCTCCTAATTATTTAAAACCTAGAAGTACATCATAATAAATGAAAGTAAAGTAATTAGTCATATAATTTACTATAATTTGGAAGATAAAGTAAAGAAATGGAAATAAATTCCTTTCCGGGAATTTATATGCCAGGAAAAAAACGGAATATTCCCATTTTTTATTTTCCTTTCCACCGGGAATATTCCCACTGCCCATCACCAGTTATAGCGCGAAATACAACATTACCAGGTAACTTCTTGGGTTTCTTCTACTCTTATCAGAATATCAACAAGTTGACCTGAAATGAGAAAGAAACAGACTTTTATAATCATGGAGCCCCATGGTCGAATCGCTGTATACTATTATAGATAAAATTATGAACTTTAAAATATGATAGCATTGACTGAAAATCACCTGAAAGTGTTTGAAATGAGAATAATGCAGAACATTAGCTGGACAAAACAGAAAATGAATAAATGTTTAAAAAAGGAGATGAGTAATACCAAGAATGAATGAGAGAATGTTGTGAGAGAAGGGCAAGACTAAAAGCGAATAAGAAAATGTTAGGAAAAGTTGTAAGAGAAGATTAAGACTAAAATGAATGGGAAAGTGTTAGAGAAGGTTGTAGGGAAGAATAAAAAGGAATGAAAATGTCTATTCGCTTGGCTTGTAGACGCCTTACCACGATTCTGAGAACAATATCAGACATAGGCAAAACAGAGAAAAGAAGGTAGTTAGGATATACTGTAGTTTGATAATTTGTATTGTAAGGAACATGATCAGCGATAAGGTGGTAGGCAAACTTGGAAAGGGAAGGAAAGAACAGTTGATGGATAGTATTAGAGCGAATAAATCATATGTCAGTACAAAAGGATTACCTGAAGATCATATTGCATGGCAGTTTTTCAGTTTGCGGCAAGTGATCTATCATTAATAAGTGGATATTTATGAGGGTATTAGAGAAATTAACATAATAAATTATTGGAGTAACAGTGTCAATGAAGCTACTGACCATTTACATAATTTAATTTATTCTGTATTGAACGAGCATGTACATAAGAAGTCAATTGGTTGCAAACAATAATATAAGGATCAATGGATGACACGAGAATAGAAAGCAGTAATAAAAAAAAAAAAAAAAAAAAAAAAAAAAACCCTAAATATTTTGTTAAAGCCAAAACAACAAATCGCCCTTGGGCCACCTCTTATTTTCTTGATTTTTAAATGATCTTGCAGAAAAACCAAATACTCTAAAATTCTACTATATGCTGACGATATGAAGTTGTTTAGATTAGTCAACAATGAGTTCGGTAATTATTTACTGCAACAAGACTTAAATGCAGTAAACACGTGGTGTACAGATAATTTTCAAAAACTTAATGATAAGAAAACAAAATTTATGACATACACCAATACAACTCAATATTACGTCAGTAAATATGAGGTCAATGGTGTACAAATAGAGAAAGTAAGCATTATTAAAGACAGGTATCATATTTGACGGTCAGTTGAAGTTTTCTTACCACATAAATTGTACTGTAGAAGGTGCCAGAACGTTAATAGGTTTCATATTTAAACAGTGGCCTGTATTTCAAAGAGATAAAACACGTATTTCTATGTAAATTACTTGTAAGACCAAAACTAGGATTTGGTTTGGTAATTTGGAACAGCATTTCTAAAACTTTGACAAACAAGATAGAATCTGTGCAAAAAGGTTTTATTCGACTGCTATGTTTTAAGATGAAAATGGCTATGAATATTGGAATGATGAGGTTTGGAAAGTCTTATGAATGGAAGAAAAAAATCGACAGAGTATGCATGCAAAAAAATACTAGATAATGTTTATATCAGTGAATATTGTTTACAAAGCTTAAGTTTTATCATAAGAAATAGTACGATTTTAGTTCCTCTGAATTGGAAATGTGAAGTTTTAAAAGGATTGACATTCTTTAAGCTCATTTTAGGCTTATTGTTTTAAACAATGTGAAACTTTTATGTGATCTGACTGATAAATTTAACCAATGACGTTTCGAAACATTAACCTTAAGTACTTGCACCCTTTTTTGTGACAGCAGATATTATTTTTTTAAAAATAATAACATACTTTTAAAAATAATTAAGGTGGATCACCATCCGGAAGTCAGTACATATTTGAGCTCATTCCCTTAACTGCGTTTAGCATCAGTGTTGCCAAAAGGTTGGCACAAAAAGTAGCTAAACAGTGTTGCCAGACCGATTAGATGGAAAAGCAGAAGACTCGAAGATAAAAAACAGGAGAAAGCAGTAGACACATAAAGGGGCGTCATTTGAGTGCAAATCCAGGGAGAGCAAAAAATTTGCCATTATTAAGGGGGACAGTGGTCAAAACAAGCAGTCCAGGATGCATTGCTTTCATTTCAAAATAAAACAATACATACAAAACATAAATTTGAATTTTAAATTTCATGTTTTCCGATGATTAGGTAATCTTTTGGAGGTAGAAAGAGCCTCATGGCCCCTTTATATCAATAATGTTTGATAGACATGTGTGTGAAGTAAGACGTAGTGAAAGAGCAAAGTGGAGTGCGAAAATGTCTTATTATGCACCTAGCAATAGTATAGCTATGCGGTACAGTCACTCGTGATCATGACGTAAGACGATTTTTCGCAAACGATCGTGGAGAGGTGATCTAAACTACTCTTCCAACCCAAGTCCCAATCTAAACAATACGTACTCGTAAATTTTACAGTAAGTCATAAAGATCACTAACCATCATGCATACAGAAGGAGACGTATAGTTGTATCCTTGTATTCATATTATATACAGCAAAGCTCTATAACTATATGCTCTACAGATCTTTGTGTACAGATCTTTGCATACAGAGAAATTTAATCTTTTTATGAAAGGAAAAAAATGAAAATTCAATATTAATAATAATATAACTTCTCGAAATAAGGAAAAAGCAGGAGATTGTTAACTTTTCATTTTCGTTCGCAGTAGATCAGTAGAACGTGAAAAAAGCAGGAGATTTCCTGCAAAATCAGTAGCTCTGGCAACAGTGTAGCTAAATGAGAGGTGAAATGACTCCAATTTTGGGTGAAAAGTCGCTAAAAAGTTATTCGTGAAACCGTTGTTTATAAGCATTGTTTTTTAAGTTGCAGATGTAAAATAAACAATATGTTTTACTCACGTCTTTGTTAACAGGACGCAACCAATCTTTGAATTCAGGGATCATTTTCACATTGTTTCCGGTACTTTTGTTCATATTTCGGAGGTATACTAGTTCCGAAAAAATTAATACTACAGTATTTACGTTATAATTTTTCTAGAAAAATTGCAGAGTAATTAAAATATCCCAAGGGACAAATATAACAAACACCTACTTCGCTTTTACTCATCTATAGCTAATCTTGTTGCTATCGGTAATGCTGTATTACTTGTGATTCCGGGCTTAAGCCCCCTGAAATCTTACTATAGTAAAATATATGAAATATCTTGCAGAATTTTCACATTTTCAGGCAAAACCCTCCCCCGAAACAAAATCGTAAATACGCCACTGACTCTAAATATAAATGGGTAATTATCTTGTTGCAAAATTTTATACGAGTTCCTTAGTGTTTTTGTGCATAGCTCACTAGTACTAAGCAACGACCATAAAGAAGGTACAAAAAGGATCTGCATCAGAAAATCAGTGTTTGTAAGTAACGTCTCTCAGAAATTGTTTAATCCTTCTGTAACGACTATATTCATTCTATTCTTTATCTTGTGTTGGCAGATTCTCCAGAAAGTACTCACGTAGCCTTGGAAGTTCTTCCGCGATGCGTTTGCACACAGGATACAATGTTAACCATCGGCTCGGAACATGATGCAGAAAGAAATCCAGTACTATGTGGACAAGAGCATAGTCCTCTCGTCGAGGCGTAGACCTTCTGAACCACTGAAATATATCCACACAAGAGTCTTCAAGATCCCATGACAATAATTTTACTCCATCATGAAACGCATTAGAAACTGTGTACAAAGTACTAGAACGAATATCCAGAAGTTTTGGTAACCCTTCACTTGGCACCAATCATTTAACATTCGCCGAAGAGACACGTTCATATTAGGTCCAACACTTTCCTTCATGAGGAACTTATCATGAGGCAGTATAGACGTGTTATTAGTTTTTGCAATAGCTTGAAAAAGATCTGAAGATGTAGCGTGCACCAAAAATGTACTGTTCAGGTAATGAGTAACAACACAATTGGTTGAAGAAGAAAAATATCGAATGTGAATATCAAACTGTTTATCAATCGCTGCGTTTGTTGTTTCATCTACAACAAGACTGGAGAAGTTGCCAGAAGTTTTAACATCGTACATAAATTTTTCATGTAAATAGGGGCCAAGTCCATGCGATATTGAGTATAACAACTTAGTCTTATGAAATTGAAAATCCTTATTTTCACAAGTCGAAGTAGCAATGCCACAGAAATATAAGAGGTTTCGTTAAAATGTAGGAAATATAGGAGTTTATAGGAAGAGACGCAAATATATAGGAAAAATAGGAAATATAGGAGAATTGGAAACAGGGTCGTACTGCAACCCAGGAGCCTGCCGGGAGGTATTTTCTAGGGGCGGCATGCATATGTATGCACTGCCCCCTCCCCCAACATGTACGTAATGCGTACTGGCAGTATGCACAACTCAAAGCAAATGTATAGTATATTCTACTTATTTTGCACAAGCCAAGACCATGGACTCACAAAGGACTTATTTCACACTGAAACACACAGTCCTTAGGAAAATCCTACGTAGGTAAATCCTTTTAAAGTAAGGTACGAATGAATGAATTTTTTTTTCTTTAAGCATTTTGGCGGAACGGAAAGAAAACTTGACTTAAATTTGCATCTCCACACGGCTTCGTATGATGCTCTTAACACATGTTTTAAAATGCATAATTTAAAAAGCTACTTACCTGCAACATAATGATTGCTTCTATGATTTTCCTCTAAGTGTATATTTTTCTTTTCTTTTCTTTTCTTTTCTTTTCTTTTCTTTTCTTTTCTTTTCTTTTCTTTTCTTTTCTTTTCTTTCTCTCTCTTTTTTTTTTAGAAAAAATTAGGAGTATTTTGCTCGAGTATTCCGTGCCAAGAGGACACCCAAAATTTTAAAAATTGCTGAAAACATTTTCACCATAAAAGTTTAGAAACATGTAAGTCTCTCCTATATAATCCATGGGCCCTTTTGAACATGTTGAGGGAGGGCCCATCATAAGTTTTTGATAGGTCTCTTGTATTTTTCCGCTTCAAGGCCCCCAATGGCTTTAACCTGGCCCTGTATATTTTCTATATTGAAGGCAACGGTGCTGTAGAATGTAAATTATTATTTAGTTTCAAGCTATGACAATATTTGAGATTTCAATTTAGCTGAATACTTCAATATTGGCAAAATTATAAAGCAGAGTGGAAAATCACGAACCTTTCAAGGATTGAATTACGAAAAATGTGAAAGGCTGTTTTTGCAACATCATGGGCTAGCAATGGTGGTCTGGGATTAGCTGACTGTATTGCCAGTACTCGACGTGTTATCGCCCTCCGTTTCGTTACTCTCGTGTGCAAGAAGTGCGTGGCGTATGCCTTCTTGTGCATATAGGTCTACCGCTACTTACCATACAAGGCGGAGGGCCCACTGAAAAATTTACAGTTCAGGGCCCACTGGGAAATTTTCCGGTTTCCCTCCTGGCCAGTACGGCCCTGATTGGAAAGACTGTAACATGTAACAATGCACGTTTGTGGAGGAATGGAGGATTGGGAGGTTACGCTATACTCGCAATCTCCTCATCGCTTGTGTTGATTAAAACAAACAAACAAACAACAACAACAAAAAAAAAACTGCTTTGAACTAAAAATGCTTCTCTCTATATAGACTTGGTTGCATCAAAAAGTCGCTAAATTTGTAAGTAAATCGCTAAATGAACATTCAAAAATCACCAAAAAAGTCGCCAATCGGAAAGATTACTTTCTGTCGCTATCTTGGAAGTCGAATCCCCTAAATTTAGCTAGCGACTTTTCCCCCAAATTGGCAACACTGTTTAGCATAGCACCGAGAACACCTAGTGATCCACCTTAAGACCATGTAGCATAACTTTAGACATATTTTTAAAAATGTTTGCTGCAATTAGATTTTGGTACTCGTTTTGAGACATTTTGTTATATTTTTTCATCAGGACTTATGGATAGCAACACAAAATTTACCTGTTTGGGGGTCTGTGTACATCCCGCGCGAGTACTTAAGGAGTCAAAATGTAATTTTAAGACTGCTGTTCTTAGCTTGTCGTTGTTTTTGATAGAAAGAGAACTTGATAATTTCTACAGCGTTGACAAGGAATTATTTCTGCTTAACTGACTTTTATCTACATTGTTTTTTATAGTAGTGCTCCTCTTTTTACTGTTCTTATTTATTATTATTATTATTATTATTATTATTATTATTATTATTATTATTATTATTATTATTATTATTATTATTATTATTATTATTATTATTATTATTAACTATCGATCAGATATTTACCATTCCACAAATACTTCAAAAGAAATGGGAATACGATTCGGTTAGGGTGGGAACATCGTACAACATTCTTACAGAATTTGGAATATCGAAGAGTTTGTTAGGTTAATTAAGATCTGTTTAAATGAATCCCAAAGTAAAGTTCGAGTAGAAAAATTCTTGTCTACGAGTTTTCACGTCGAGAATGATCTGAAATAAGGAGATGCGTTGTCGTCATTATTATTCAACTTTGTTCTGGAATACTCTATAAGGAAAATTAAATACAGCAACCATGTCCTAGAGCTGAATGGTATTCACCATGTTATGGCTATGCTGATGATGTAAATTTAATAGGGGATGATAGGAGAACAATAGGAACAAATGCGGAGGTATTATTAAACGCGTTCAGGAACTGGAAGTGAATACAGAAAAATAAATGCATGAAGTTCGCCGGGATCGAAACGGCGAATTATGGATGCTTAAAAATATCAAATAATGCTTTTGAGAAAGAGGATATTTTCAAATATCTAGGATCAATATTAACAAATCGAAATCATATCCACGAAGAAATTAAATGTCGACTGAAAGCAGGGAATTTGTGTTATTATTTAGTTCAAAACCTTTTCTCGTTTCGAATTCTGTCCAAGAATTTGAAGCTTAAAAACACGATGATCATATACAGGGTGTCCGAGAAGTCCTTCCCTGATTACAGAAATTGATAACTCAGGCTAGAAATAAAATAGAAATATGAAACTGGTGTTGAATTGTTTACAAACTATAAAAGTTTTTGCCTGTGTTAGGTTTGTTCTGTTTTACCAAGTCTCAATTTTTTTGTTTTAGGTTTGTAGTACGTAAGTAAGAAGCCCAAGAAGCCATGCCAACCAACCAGGAGAAGGCACAGTGTGTCCTGTGGTACCATGAGACACATCACCAACCACGGTGCAGAGACAGTTCCAGACAACATTTGGGAGGACTCCACCTGATGTCAAGAGCATTAAAGCCTGGTATGAGAAGTTCAAGAACACAGGGTCGGTTGCTGACCTTCCGAGGTCTGGTCGACCAAGAAACTCAGCAGACACGGTGGAGGCTGTGCGGCAGTCTTTTCTGAGAAGTCCTAAGAAATCGGTGCGCAGGGCCTCACGTGAATTACAGATGCCAACACGTGTACCAGATCTTGAAATCCTGCAGCAACGAATAACCACAGTCGTTGCATCGATCCCTCCAGTGATGTTGGCTAATGTGTGGATGGAAATTGAATATCGCCTAGATGTGCTACGTGCTACCAATGGTGCTCATGTGGAAGTGTACTGATGTGACCAAAACTTTTATAGTTTGTAAACAATTCAACACCAGTTTCATATTTCTATCTTATTTCTAGCCTGAGTTATCAATTTCTGTAATCAGGGAAGGACTTCTCGGACACCCTGTATATTGTGCTATATGCTTGCGAAACAGGGTGGCTTACTCTGAGAAAAAAACGCAGATTGAATGTATTTGAGAATAAAATCCTGAGACGAATATTCGGACCCAACAGGAACGGGAATGGGGAATGGCGGAAACTTTATAACGAATAACTGCATAGTTTATACCGTTTACCAAATATTGTTCGGTCATCAAATCAAGAAGACACAGGTGGGCAGGTTATGTAGCCAGAATGGAAGAAAGTAGAAACTCTTTCAAAGTCTTAACTGGAAGACCAATCGGAAAACGACCATTAGGAAGACCTAGGCGCAGATGGGAGGACAATATTAAGATGGATCTCGGAGAAATAGGAATACAAAGTAGAAACTGGATCCAGTTGGCTAAGGATATGTCAGTGGAGAGCTTTTGTGAACTTGGCATTGAACCTCCGGGTTCCATATGCCATAGAGTTAATTAGTAGTAGTAGTATTATTATTAAAGGGGCACATTTCGCGGAAAACACCATCTTTTCGTCAGTCCAGTGTACATGGGGAATATTTAGACAATAGTTAATATATATATATATATACAGGCACGTAGCCAAGGGGGGGGTCCGGGGGGTCCGGACCCCCCCTTCGAGACCAGAAATGGAAAAAATTAAGGAAGGATAAAACAAAATGAAATGACAAAAAGAAGGATCAGCGTTAAAAATTAAAAAGAAAACTACAGGAAGCTTTTGCTTACTCTTTCTTATGAGGAGATTTGTATTACTTGCAATATGATGGCGAGGTAAGCGAGATATTCTGGAAGAGTCAGGGAATTTGAAATTTCAAGAAAAGTTATTTAATTCTCAGAATTTCCGCTACTAGTCAGGGAGATTTCAAGCTTTCGAAATCATAGTGCCGTTGTGTAACAGCGTGAACATTTTAAATCATACTTTTTCGTCATCGCATCCTTGCAGTATCAAACATTGCTGTTTCAATTACAATTTTCTGTTGCTCCTTTAACCTGTCATTTGGAACCGACAATAGTTGACGGAATAATAAAAACAAAAATTTATGTTGAAAGAAAGTTCTGTTAGCATTTGATTCAACAGAGAAAGAAACGCATATATATATATATATATATCGTAAAACTAGTTGAACATACACATGCTTCGCACAGGGGCTGTATTTGGAAGTCAACACCTGTGGGAGTATCACCATGGATTTCAGCGACGGCGAAAACTATGGATTTGATACTAATATCGGTCATTTTGGGCTATTTTTTACATGTCTCGGTATGCAACCCCCGCTGACTCCCGGCCCGCATACAATTGTAACTAAATTTGCAAGTCATCGCTAATGGAAGTGTCACCATTTATTTCAGCGACCGCGAAAACTATGGATTTGACACTAATATCCGTCATTTTGGATTACTTTTATATGTCTTGATATCTCACCCCCCTCCGGTGACCCCCGGCCCGGAGCCGAATAGCGTGAATTTGGAAGTTAATGCAATCCGAGTTTCACCATTGATTTCAGCGACCACGTAAATATGAATTCGACACTAATAGCTCAAGTGGTAGAGCGTTGGCTTCGTATTCGGGAGGTCGTGGCTTCGTATCCCGCTGCCGACCATCCTGACTGAGGTTTTCCAGGGTTTCTCTCAGTCCTACCAGGCAAATGCCTGGATGGCACCTACTAAACAGGCCCTGGCCGATACCTTCCCAAATCCTTTCCATTGTTAATGTTGTTGGATATCCAGTGTAAAATGACCTCTGAGCTGTATCTGGTGATTGTTAAATAAATAAATAAATATCGGTCATTTTCAACTACTTTTACATGTCCCGGTATACGCCCCCCTGATTCGAATTTCGACAAAAACGTTTAACTCTGGTCTGGAGCCTGGACCAAGGTATTCGTGTCTAAAATTTGGTAACTTTGGTAAAATTTGGTTTCGGTCAATTTTTCTGGTTCCCAAGCCGGTTCCGGTAAACGCCCCCCTGAGACCCCCTATATCGTAATTTAAAAAAAAAACACTTCGTCTTGACCTGGGGCCTGAGCCAATGTACCCCTGACCAAAATTTGGTAACTCTCGGTCCACTCGTCTGGTCTCCAGGCCGCACACAGACAGACAAACACACAAACAAACTTTTTATTTTATTTATATTAAAAGATAGTTTACAAGACAGTATTGAGTATGTACTTTTTATAATAATTGAGGTCATAACGAAAATAAAATTGTTATATTTGAATAAACAGGAGAAGGACGTAAATATTGTAAAATCTTTTTCAATACTATTTTTTATTATTTTGCTCGAAATTTCTTCATAGTTTGTTATTAAAATACTTGTCAACATATCTTCATTTTATTGTCCTAACAAACCAATATATGTTGATAGTAAAGTAGTTTAGATTGATCGAGCTTCTGGGCCTTCAGGATTTCATGTTACCCCCCCCCCCCCCGTTACGAAATCATGGCTAAACGAATCAATATATGTTCCAGTAAAATAGTTTAGAATGATCGAGCCCCTTTTGTGATGACCACAGTATTTCATGTCACGGACCCCCCCCCTTCACGAAATCCTGGCTACGTGCCTGATATATATATATATATATATATATATATATATATATATATATATATATATATATATATATATATATATATATATATATATATATATATATATAGAGGAAGGTAGGTTGGTAGATTGATAGGTATTGTTTTTCATAAGATTTCGCATTAATTTAACATTCTAGACTATTGGGTACGTGGAAGTTCCATTAATCTCATAATAACTGGATTATCTCTTTTAGGTATTTCACTCACGTACCTAATTTACACTGTTCGTTGATTCAATATGTATACAAGGTTGCTTCACCTTACGGTTCATTTAAAACAGTCCAAGAGCCAAGAGCTAAAACTCGTTGATACTTAGGCCTACCTTAATCGCATATTCTAAACACATATGCATGATGGACGGCTAAGTGAAAAGTTTGTTCTACAACTTTAATGACATGTGCTGTGTGGGTCTATTTAACGACCAGTGCTGGTTAAGTTGATAATTGAATCTGTAACATCATTAGCGATAGAACAACGCTATTTACTTCTGTTAGTTTGAGAAGTTTCAATTGTGTAAAGGAACGAGGATAATTTCTTCTTTTGACGGAGTTAAATTTTAGATTATTCAGACGTAGTGTTAACTTTGAAAAGCAAATAAATGGACATATTTATTTTCAAAAAAAGAAAAAATAGTAAATTCACTTTCTTTTGAGCAAGGAATACAGGACTGTATCGCAGTAACCGAATGACGAGCTCGTAACGCTCCTTTGTCAAACCTCCGGTGAGCTTTCATTGGACGAATTTTATAACACGCTGATAAGGTTGTAGCCTCAGGAAGAACACGTCATGTTAGC
The DNA here is from genome assembly GCF_964235325.1 of Thermobia domestica. Classification (NCBI taxonomy): domain Eukaryota; kingdom Metazoa; phylum Arthropoda; class Insecta; order Zygentoma; family Lepismatidae; genus Thermobia; species Thermobia domestica. The sequence goes on from NC_137455.1 coordinate 20,817,558, forward strand.
TTAGTTGGATCCCGACATTATAACGCTGGCAACATCGTTATAAACGTACAGTGGTATAAAGACAGAGGGACATGTGAAAACAGAAGAAAGCAAGAATGCCGAGGATGAATAAAGATTATATACTTACAAACTAACATTGTATACTATACAAAATCAAAGACATTTCGTTTTAAAGTAGGTCAATTACACGTCGTTTTTACAGTAAAACAGAAATGAGATAATTGTCGGGTGGAAAATGGTATAAAGGCACCCACGGTTACTTGTTCTTTGGCGCCCTCTACACGTACATTACTACTTCTGATGCACCTTTGACAATCAGCTGACACAGTGCGATAAGAGAAGCGCGGATTTGAACGTCCGTGCACTGTTGTGTGGGCTATGCCAAGCGGAAAAGTGTTGTCGAGTGAGGAACAAGCATATGTCTGTCCGTAAAAGGACATGGACCTGTCAAATCGGGAAATTGCAAAGCGGTTAAATCGTTCAAGTTGTGTAGTTGATAATTACGTTCGATTGGGCGCACAATACGGAAAGAACGGGAAGTATGACAATATTGTAAGAACGAGAAAACTCTCGGAGACTGCGAAACGATTAATTATGAATAAGGCAAAGGCCGAAAATATGTAATTTTCCAAAATTGTTGCTTCTTGCAGATTACCTATCACATCCAGAAGAGTGCGTCAAATTTTGGCTCAAGATCCACATCTTACCTTCAAAAAACGAAAGTGTAAACCACCCCTTAATGCGACGCACAAACTGGCAAGACTGCAGTTTGCGGAAACACATATGTCGTAGGCATCCGAATGGAATCACGTTTTTAGTGATAAGAAGAAGTTCAATTTAGATGGTCCGAGTGGGCTTCAATCCTATTAACATGAGTTTCTGGAAGGGGAGCAAGTGCAAATGAGCAGAAATTTTGGTGGAGGAAGTGTTATGATTTGGGCAGTGTTTTGTGTTAAAGATATCTCCAACATTGCATGCCTCAACAACAAAATAAATTCATCGACGTACACAGAGATGTTAAAAATAGAGTTGCTGCGATGTAAGAGGAGTTGGACGATTAGAACTTGATTTTCCAGCAGGACAACGCTCCTATCCAAAGTGCAGCAGTGGCCAGGGAAAAGCCCGGATCTTAACCCGACAGAAAACTTATGGAGCATCCTTGCGCATAATGTTTATCGCAATGGACGGCAATTTGGAACGATTGCTGTATTGAAAATCGCGATATGAGGAGAGTGGTCAGCTATTCCACGGCAAAAACTAACAGGTTTCATAAATACAATGCCGAAGCGTATATTTGAACTCATTCAGAAAAAGGGAGGGTCAATCTAATACTGAACATTTATTTGTCATTCTGTACTGAAAATTATACTTTCATTTTTGACCAAGACCCTGGGTGCCTTTATTCTAATTTCCACAGGAAAATGGTGTCATTTCTCTTTTCGTGTAAACTACGCGTGCCATTAGCTTATTAGCAAAAGATATGCCTCTGATTTTGTACACTATACAATGTTACTTTCTTCATCTTTGTCCATCTTCGCTATCTCTACTTTCTTCAGTTTTAAATAAAATAAATCTGTGCTTTTATACCAATTTCCAACACTGTATTGGTGCACGTGCGAAGAACGCTCAAGGTTAAAAGTCAGTTCGGCAGTAAAAAAGTTAGGCTGTGGTCAGGAGAGTAAAGGGAGTCATACAAAATGGTAGGCTATAGCAGGGGACGACAATTTTAAGAGGTTCAAAATGACTGAATCCAGAGATAATTCTTTCCTGCTTATGAGACATTGGCAACCTTAGAATCTTAAACCAATTTACCTAAGTATTCTAAAATCTAACAAGGAAAGCCCAATGCTGTTCGATTGAGATACTTGTGGGCAGGAGGAAATTTGTGATTGTTTTTGAAAATAACTATTTTGAAGTAACAAAGAAAAACTGGATTTATTTTTAGAACTTAGGTAATCATCTTAATATGCCGTACTGGTCCATGAATTCATTCGCCGAGGACTTCTCAATCTCAGACTGCGTAAGTAGTTGTGTTTTAGCCAGGGATTAAATTCTAATCTCATTGTTGGGTGGATGCTAGATCAAACTTTTATCTTAGCGCGAGAGGGTAGCTTAACAACTTCCGCTCTCGGCTTTACATGGCGAATTCCAGCTTTCTGTCAGCTCAGTGTATTTTAAGGATGCGTATCAGTTAGTAGAAGAAAAAAAGGTAGACATAAGAAATACAATACAAATAAATCTTTAAGGGTCTTCACTACAGCGAAATTAAACTACCGCTAATTTTAGAGTTTTTCTGTAATATCTTCAAAACAAATAAAAATATTCGAAAAGCAGAAACGTAGTGAACTAGACAATACGATTTTGCATGTGATACCATTATCACAACCCATCTATCTGCTTTCGATTTTCAATTGTAGATAGATTATTTAGCAATTTTTTGCGGGTTCTGTGAATAGCGGCGTATCAAAAGAAGATAGGTGAATTGTGGTAAAGGTATCACATGCAAAAGCGTATTCTCTAGTTCACTACGTTTTTGCTTTTCGAATATTTTTATTTGTTCTGAAGATATTACAGAAAAACTCTAAAATTAACGGTAGTTTAATTTCACTGTTGTGAAGACCCCTAAGCATTTTATTTTTAAGGTGAATACAACATTTATTGATATTGTTGGTGCTATACGTATATCACTGAGCTAGACTTTGTCAGGCTTTGTCCGTTCACATTAATAAATTACCAAGGAAAAAAAGTAGGCTTGCGAAATACATGGAAAAGAAATCTTAAACATTCAATTTTAAGATAAATACAACATTTATTGGTATTGTTGCGTGCAGTTGCGGATCTAACCCAGGGTCGGGGGGCTAGGCCCCCAGTTTTTTGAGTGACAAGAATAAATGAAGCTATTATTTATATATTTTTTGAAAGTTTATCGTAAGCGTTGCATTTTAGTCTTTATTGGATTCTTTTTAAACATTTGGAATAGATTCAGTTTCAGTTTTTCTGTAATGCAATATGCAAAACAATACTTTGGGGTCCACAATGCCAACGTCCAATATAGTCATAATATCCATCGGGAGAGAGTTAAGTTAAGAATTTCTGGTGTACCCATGAAAAATTGTAAACTTACAAGATACCTATCATAGTCTGGGTTCTGGATGACCCAGCAGTTTTTACTTTCCAGATCCATCACTTTAGGATCAAAACTGATTAGGTGGAATTTCCTATAATATCAACGAGCTAGACTTGTCCGTTTTGTATTTACAAGTTATTCCGAGTTTCACTTGGGCGAAGAATTGAAAGTAGGCTTGACACTTGTCTCTAATTAGGCGAGATTATTCCAAAATTTTTAGAAAATGTTCAGCATCCCGAATTGTGCGTAAGACTGTTGCATTATATAATGACATGCCAAATTACCCGTAACACTTCAAAAGATGCAACAGAAATTTTTAGAGATATTTTTGTAAATTATACAACTGAATTCGTTAATAGAATCAATCCGTTAGCATAACGAATAACGGCGACTTTAACCGTAGCTACCTATAGCTCATATGCAATACATTTAAGCAAATTGTAAAGACTTTTTTGACTTTTTGTGTAGAGCTAGAAGAATAACCACACTGGTGAACGAGACTGCACTTATTTAATATAAAAACGCATTTACACGTGACGTTTCGATCTTCTAGCCAATCGATCATCAGAGTGTACGTCTGATGAGAATCGTGGCTAGAAGATCGAAACGTCACGTGTAAATGTGTTTTTATATTAAATAAGTGCAGTCTTGTTCAGCAGTGTGTTTATTTTTCTGATTTTATTTGCAAGACGTATGACTATGATTGTGTGTGTGAGTAGAGCTAAAAGATGGTACACGGGGCATTCGAATTTCCCATCATCTTTTATTACAAAAGTTTCCTCTTGCATACAATAAGTATTACAAAATAAGTATAAGTTCCTGTAAATAATTTGGTAATATGTTGGTGAATTATAGGAGCCTAATGTCCATGCGTTTTAGGGAGTGTTGCATAGGTGCCTCTCAGTAGTCATGCGTCTTAGTGTTGAACAGGGGCCTCTTAATGAGAAGGCATCTTAGAGAGTTTTTGCTTTGACCAACCGGTGGAGATTAACGGGTTATGCGGTGTCGTGTCTCCTTTTTATGTAGAAATATTGATAACTGATAATCTCTGTCACTTGCCGATCGTTGGCGATGGTTAACGGTGTTTAATTCGTGTCTGTCGTCTGAAGAAGTGTGCTTACAGATAGCACATGCTGTAGAAACACGTGGAACTTTTAATTATATTTTTTGTAATAGACAGATAGATCGATTACCTCGGCTGAGTTTGTTAATGGAGTCAATGTGTCAACAACTTAACAGATAGCAGTAACTTTCACGGTGCCTATCTATAGCCCATATTCCATACATCGAAGCAACTTTCTGAATTCTGTTCTTTATGCAATTGATAGTTACACCCATTGAGATATTATGAAGAACTACAGATGCCCTTCCGTATGTCGCAGCGTTGATTCGAGCGTGTTCTCGAATGTAGCGTTCGATTCGAGATATCCGCTCCCAAGATGGCGGATTCCATAAATTTCAGTCACCTGACATATGTTGTATTACTTATCATGTTTTTTTTTTTTTTAGGGGGCGCGGTGTCTCAGTGGTAGAGCGTTCACCTCCCGCGCTTGGGGTACTTGGTTCGATGTGGACTTTGTGGTGGACAAACACTGTGCTCATGGGTTCTCCCGTTTCCTCCCACTTTCTTCATTCCACCATTTCACTCATCTCTCATCATCAAGGTCTCCTTTAGCCTAACCAGCATAAGCGTGGGACGTAAAACTTAAAGATTTCCTTTCATTTTTATCATGTTTTCAGCGCTCTGCTCTTGTGGTATTTAACTAAGTTTAATCCCTCTAATGATGCAGATGTAAGCGAAGTGTAAGTTACGGAAATCTGTGGAAGGCAAACTTGAAACAAGTGTCTAAAAATTACCGTAGATTTTGAACAATACCAAATGCTACAACACTTTACGTTATCCGCTCTACGCTTAACTATACTAAATCGGAAGTTATTATTTTTAAAGGTAAATCGTAGCGCCTGTGAATTTTAACTAACAAATTCCACAAAACAAAAATAATTACATACTATATACGAAATATAAAATTTTAATTTGGTAGAACTTCTGCTGAAATGAACGTGAACCCATTTACAGATATGCTTTGTTTTTGTACAGGATATCGATAAGTAACGTTCCTCTTTATGAGAGATAAGTCTATTATTCCTCGTAACAGTGAGGAGGATTATTTTATGCCGTAATTGCCATCATTAGCAATTTTCAATGTAGGCAAAGTAGGACTACTCCCTCCACAACCTAACAGTTGTCTTGCCAAGGTGTCACAGAACACTTGTACGTTAAATAATTTTTGCAAAATTTTCAACACCTTACAAACATATAGTTCAATAAAAATGCAAACTTAATAATAATTTGACAATTCTCTACGTAGTAGTCTTTACAAGCATTTTGACAATGGAAATACAATGCATATACCTATTCACCCAATGTTATTACAAGTACACAACCACATTATATTATTGACTGTTACAGGGTAAAAGAAGAAAGAAAATGACTTACCTTTGACATATTATGAAATTCCAAAGAACGTTGATTTTTTTCGCCCTACAATTTTTCCTAGGAGCACAGACAATCAACAATAAAACAGACATAAATTACTATGGAGCATTACATGAAAAACACCACTTATCCTCTTCTAATATGGCGGATCGATTTGATATATGCGAGTTCGATACCATCAAAGATCTCGCATCAGGGCATCTCTAGTTGTTTATATTATCTGAATGATTAGACCATTTATCTCGGTCGAATTTGTTAATGGAGTCACCCGTGTATTCCAAAGATATATTTCGCGTGATCCTCTACTGTCTTCACCAGAGTTTATTTAGTTGTTCAGTTTACTTTAAATAAATCATTTTTGAGTAGGATGTATGCCCACACAAAGTTCTCGTTAAAATTAAGAAAAACTAAATAATACAGTAATAAAAAATATTCCATAACGTACTCAGAAGCAAACTAACAGATCTTGAATGAAACAAACACAAACTTAAGAAAGAAATGCAAAAATATGCAAAAAATATTTAATTAACATCCCTGTTTCAGCAAGCAGTACAAACAATACCTTGTGTTAGCTTAAGAAGTTTGTCTAGGATTTCTAACAAGCATGTGCATATTTGTTCACTCGTTTTATTAAGCTATTCTAGCAGCAGTGGTGCCAAGTACTTTTTTTTTTTTTTTTTTTTTTTTTTGGTAGAAGAACCTGAGAAATTGCAAGCTAATTCCAAAATGAAGTTGAGGGTTCGTTTGTGTGTTCCGACTGATTATCCTTGGGAAGGAACGTACCTCTGGGAACAAGACAAACAATTAAATTAAAGCTTAACAAAGACCATATTCGAACAATGGAAAGGCAACAAAAGACGCTTCCTGCTTGTAGTGGTTGATGGATTGTAGCATCTGGACGGATCCCATAGACAGGAATAATATGTTTAATGTAAAATGCAACCAGAATTTCATGATTTTTTTTAAAGAAAAGGCATGTGACAATAAAATACTAGTCACAGTTTCTAAACTGTTTAATGTGGTTTTTGTTCTTTCTTTCGGAATAATATCGAATTTTAAATATTATCTATCATTTCTGAAATGTGATACTATGTACAAGGTGGGCAAGAATTGTGTACAGGTTTAGTTTTGGCCCACCACTAGAAAGAATTGTTGAAAAATTATAATTCTCTCACTAATTTCCTTCTTATTGTCTCTTAAAAGATTTACACTGGGCGGCATGAAAATATTTCACTTGGTATAGATAAAATTCAAAGGTACATGTATACTAGAAGGGTGAAAGATATACCAGAAATAACTGTTGAAAAATTACAATTCATTTACAATTTGCGTATAAATACGGCTTGCGGATGTGTAGCATAAAAACTACAGTGCAAGAAGCACAAATCAACATGTACTAGGTGGCCGTTAAAAACACAAATGCTGTATAACCGTGTCAGGGCAGAGCGAATTTGGTAGGCCGTCGCGGTTGTGCAGTGATGCATCCGAAGGGAGCAGGTGCTCCAACGATTATGGGTATGCGCAAAAGCCAAAGAACCAAAAACGTTATTAAAACTAAACATGATATAAGCTCTTTGTTGTTGTCCTATATTTTATTAAAATAACCCATTAGAGACAGAGTAAGCATTAGATACTTGAACCATGTACAAAAATAACACAACGAAATAACGAAAAAACAAAAGAAACAAATAATAGTAAAACAAACAAACATTACCTTTGACAATGTTTCAGATGTGTTTCTACAAAAATTTATTTTTTCTCTTAGATGTATTGAGTGGGTGGGTGTATCGAAAGTTTTTCTTTTCTTTTTTTTTTTTCGAAACCAATTTAGACTAGAGCTTTTCGTCTAAAAGAGAACTCTCTAGAAATTCATTTTCATTGGTTCCAGTGGGAATAGTTTCAGATTTTCAATGGTTTTGTCTGCCTCTTAAATTTCTCTCTCTCTCTCTTTATATATATACTAGCAGCGTTCACCCCGCTTCGCTGCGGTCACCCCGGAACGCAATAAACCTTGTTAATTAGATAATTTTTACTTTTTCGCTTTCAAGTGATATGATAAAAACCATAGTAGATTCCAGTAAATGTTAACATTATATCGCCTGTCATTTATGTTAACCCGCCGAGTCACATGGTCATGCGGGTTGCATATAAATACGTTTATTTTTACCTATGATGAACTAATAACAAAGGATTTGTACGTATGGACACTTGAATGGTCAATTATCTCAAGACACTGGTAATTAAAAATTAAAGTGATATGATAAAAACCATCTAGGGTCCAAATCCTAATAACCCCCCAAAAATGAAAGAAATTGGTTCAGCCGTATTAGCGTGATGAGTTCACAAAGGATTTGTGCGTTCTCTTTTACATATATACTAGCAGCGTTCACCCCGCTTCGCTGCGGTCACCCCGGAACGCAATAAACTTTGTTACTTAGATAATTTTTACTTTTTCGCTTTCAAATTGCAGTAAATGTTAAAATTATAGCGCCTGTCATTTATGTTAACCCGCCGAGTCACATGGTCATGCGGGTTGCATATAAATACGTTTATTTTTACCTATGATGAACTAATAACAAAGGATTTGTACGTATGGACACTTGAATGGTCAATTATCTCAAGACACTGGTAATTAAAAATTAAAGTGATATGATAAAAACCATCTAGGGTCCAAATCCTAATAACCCCCCAAAAATGAAAGAAATTGGTTCAGCCGTATTAGCGTGATGAGTTCACAAAGGATTTGTGCGTTCTCTTTTATATATATATATATATATATATATATATATATATATATATATATATATATATATATATATATATATATATATATATATATATATGTAGATAAATTGATACAGATATAGATAGATAAATAAATAGGACATAGCATAGTTCGGAAATTTAAAAATAAAATAATTGAAAAACTTCAATAGCATAATTCAATATTGCTGATCGAGAAAAAAAAAGACAAAGAGAATTTACAGTGATATGTCATTAACCATGGCTATTCTGAATGTACTGCTGACTTTAGTTCCAGGAAATACAACTTTTACATTATTAAGTACTAGTTTAGTTACAGTTATTCCATATGACAAACTTTAAAAAAGGGGACATGCTTAGGTTTCACATAAAGGTTTAAATACTCAACAATAACAAAACGAGAAAATATAATTTATAGAACTATATATTTATCAGGGACATACGCAGAGGGTGGGTTCTCCTAGGGGTCTTAGATCCTCCTCCGAAATTTTGACTTTTTCTATAAATTTGGCACATTTTTAGGTGATTTTGTAAATTTTAATATAATTTTCCTCATATTCAATTTGACCCTCCTCCCTGAAATAAATCCCTACGTAGGTGGCTGGCGTTTATAATACCAATGAAGTTTCTCTCCTCCGCGTTTTCAGCTTAATGAATTTATTTTCTTATAAATTAATATGGATGCGCAGGAGATAAGATTTGAGGACTGTCTCGTCTAGAAACTGTACCATAAAAGTGATGTCTCGACTCGAAAAATGTATATTTCTATATTGGAAGAGCTGTGTCTCGACTTTAATTTTGTCAAGATAATTCTGTCTCGTCTCGTCTCGTCTCGTGCGCATCCCTACAAATTATATATTGATCAAAAGATTATTAACATTAAAAATTATTTATGTACATATTACAGATGTTGAAGTGGAAGCAAATTACACATCCGCCAATCAAAAGAGGAAATTTTCTTTTTCCTTAAAAAAAAAAAATCATACTTGAAGATCAGAAACGAGGACGTCCGTGTACAAGATGTTCGATAATTCTTAGTTTTAATTTCAAATTTTAATGTCATTGGAAGTGTTTTATTTATTTTCTTCCTTTTTGCGTATATGTGAAGATCACAAATCAGTTGTGTTTGCTTTTCTATCTTCTTTCAATATAACTTCGAAGGTATAGTAGCTATTATGTTGAAATTTTCGTTACAAAGTTTCCGTTACCTGAATATTTATGTTTTCCCAAGCTAGCAATTCCACCTTTAATCTATTATGAACCAAGTCCTGATGTTGTAAGCTACGATCGAAAGTTCTATTTTATGCAACAAGAAAACACGTTTACATTTATTTTGTATTTTCTTTCTTTCTTCATACGAGGGTTATACACGCAGTATTTTCTCTCTTGATGTAGTTAAGCTGGATTGAGTTCTATATTATGCTAGTCGTAGCGCTCCATGAGATATACAGCAGAACATGTTTAGTTTATTACGCATGTTGTTCTTTGCTACCTATACATTCTAGCCAAGTCACGTTGTAAATAAGATTCTTAGAGTGGAAGAATACTGGGATACGAATGGCAAAAAAGAGCTTTGATAAGAAAAATGTATTTATGTATCGGAAGTATTCATTGTTTTCGTGAAGTAGGCCCGATTTATTCTGAGGGGCAGAACCATTCAATAGCAAATGCGAGGTAAGACTAGTACAGAATTTCGCCATAGCCTAGGTGGATAGTGCCTTCATTTATTTTGTGCTTCAATCTGGGTTTAATTCCCTGTGGTTTGTGTTTTATCCTTATGCCGACCGAGGTTATGAAGGAGAGGGCCTACTTACGCGTGGACTTCGAACCACGAGCGAGGCTTCGGGGTCAGCACTGTTGCTTAATGGTAGAGTGCTTATCTGTGATGCGACTGATCCATGGTTCGATCCAGACCATGTGAGTTTGCGATGCACAACACCGTGTTCATGTGTTTTCCTAGGGTTCTCCCGTTTCGTTTCATATTCCCTGTCCATCAGTTATTTCATAATCATGGTAGACACAGTGGCTCAATAACAGAGCACTTACCTCTGGTGCGTGGGGTCCCAGGTTCGATTCCCGGCCAGGTAAGTTTGTGGTGGACAACAATGTGCTCGAGGGTTTTTTCGGGATACTTCTGTTTCCTCCCACATTCTCATTCCACCAATTCTTTAATCATCATTCACTTGCCTTTAATCATCTGTTTTCCTTAGCCTAAAAGGCATAATCGTGGGACGTTAAACTGAAAGATTTCATTTCATAATTATCACTTCCATTGATTATCCGCCTTCTTTAGACTGTGGGCATAATCGTGGGACGTTAAAGTAGAATTTTCATTCATTCCCCCCCCCCCAAAGAACTCTACTAGAGACTTTAGAAATTTGATTATGGAGAAGAATAGAAGAAAGTAGCTTAGTAGAATGGAAAACGAATAAAAAAACAATATTAAAGGCAACTGGTTAGGACATTGTGTTTTAGAAGATGTCGTATTCATAAGAGACTTGCTTGAAAGCACATAAGGGACAAGAGAGAGAAAGTAAAAGAAGACTACAACTGGTGAGCAGTGTTAAGCAATAAGTGCTCCTTAAAATATATAGGTTAGCCGAGAGCTATCTTCATTCTTGATTTCCATAGTATAAGAGATCAGCCCAAGAACCCTTAGTGAGTGGATTTTTTTTGTTTTTTATTGTGGTGGCCAGGCGCGGATCCAGGACGGACTTCTGGGTGTGTGTGTGTGTAATACTGCTACTTAGAGCTACTTTTAAGAGTTCCAAAGTCTGGGAAGGGTTTTATTTATATATAAAATAAGAAAATTTCCTCTTCTGTGGGGAGAGATCGCCCCGATCGCCCCAACTGGATCCGCCCCTGGTGCTGACAGATTAGCAGAGAAATGCAGTGAAGAGAAAATTGTTTATTTTCGTGATGAAACATGTCTGCCGAAGTTCGTAATGAATGGAAGTTTATTTATTTTTGTAGTGAAAGAGGTTAGCCGAGAGTAGTAGTGAATAGAAGCTTCTTCATTTTTGTAGTGATACATTTTAGCCGAGAACTGTAGTGAATATAAGCTTCTATATTTTCGTAGTGAAATAGTTTAGCCGAGAACCATAGTGAATAGAAAGTCTTTATTTTCATAGTAAAAGAGGTTAGCTGAAAACCTCTAGTGAACGGAAAGCTCTTTGTCCTTGTAGTAAACGAAGTTAGCCGAGAAATGTAGTGAACATAAACATCTTTATTTTCATAGTGAAAGAGGTTAGCTGAAAACTCCTAGTGAATGGAAAGCTCTTTGTCCTTGTATAAAAGAAGTTAGCCGAGAAATGTAGTGAAGAGAAACGTCTTTGTTTTCATAGTGAAAGAAGTGAGCTGAAAACCACTGGTGAATGGAAAACTCTTTGTCCTTGTAGTAAAAGAGGTTGCTGAGAAAGTAGTGAACAGGAACATCTTTGTGTTCATAGTGAAAGAGGTTAGCTGAAAATTCCTGGTGAATGGAAAGCTCTTTATCCTTGTCCTAAAAGAGATTATCCGAGAAATGTAGTGAACATAAACATCTTTATTTTCATAGTCAAAGAGGTTAGCTGAAAACCTCTACTGAACGGAAAGCTCTTTGTCGTTGTAGTAAACGAAGTTAGCCGAGAAATGTAGTGAACAGAAACATCTTTATTTTCATAGTGAAAGAGGTTAGCTGAAAACTCCTAGTGAATGGAAAGCTCTTTGTCCTTGTATAAAAGAAGTTAGCCGAGAAATGTAGTGAAGAGAAACGTCTTTGTTTTCATAGTGAAAGAAGTGAGCTGAAAACCACTGGTGAATGGAAAACTCTTTGTCCTTGTAGTAAAAGAGGTTGCTGAGAAAGTAGTGAACAGGAACATCTTTGTGTTCATAGTGAAAGAGGTTAGCTGAAAATTCCTGGTGAATGGAAAGCTCTTTATCCTTGTAGTAAAAGAGGTTGCCGAGAAAGTAGTGAACAGGAACATCTTTGTGTTCATAGTGAAAGAGGTTAGCTGAAAATTCCTGATGAATGGAAATCTCTTTATCCTTGTCCTAAAAGAGATTAGCCGAGAAATGTGAACATAAACATCTTTGTTTTCATAGTGAAAGAGGTTAGCTTAAAAACCCTGGTGAATGGAAAGCTCTTTGCCTTTGTAGTAAAAGAGGTTAACTGAGAAATGTAGTGAATAGAAATATCTTTATTTTCATAGCGAAAGAAGTTAGCTGAAAACCCCTGGTGAATGGAAAACTCTTTGTCCTTGTAGTAAAAGAAGTTAGCCGAGAAATGTAGTGAACAGAAACATCTTTATTTTTATAGTAGAGGAGGTTAGCCGAGAAATGTAGTGAATAAAACTGATGAAAATGACTATAGTTCTGGAAAATTCTCCAGCAAAGTTAAATTATAAATTTCTGACGGTCATAATAATACTTAGTGGTCCTACTTCGATTTGGCTCTATGTTGTGAGTAAGTTTCAAAATATAAAACACTTCGAAAGAGAGCTAGTTCTCTATTTAGTCCATTTGGTAATATGTAAAATCTTTTTTAGTTATTGATTGAAGAGAATTAAATCTCTTTCGAATGTTGAGAGAATTACACTATTATTGTTTACAGAACTAACATGTATCATTATTTCTTTACTTTTAGGTAAGTGCCAGAATTTCAGAGCTGAACAACAGTATTGGAAGTTATTTTTTGAGGTAAGATACTAATAAAACTTTTATCTGAAATTTTGCGATGAGTTCTTAATCGGAAATTGTAGGGCTACGTTGAAATAAAGGAAATGGTGGAACGAAGCACATGGGAAAAAAAGGGCGAACCCCAAGAAATCCCACGCACACGGTCTTTGTTCACTAGAAAGTTCACTTGGTGCGAGCTGGGATCGAACAAAAGATCCCATGCACCAGAGGTGAACACTCTACCACTGAGCCAGAGTGGCCTGTGTTTGATTGTACACATATATTTATATTTTAATTGACAAATGTACACGTAATTTAAAAATGCTTTAATGAGTATATCCATCAGTAAAACACACAATCTATGAGGAATCTTATGGTTGTGTAGTTGATCGTTACACATGCCCACCCCTCCGAAAACAATGCTTCCTCCATCCCTGAAAATCTGCACCTGAAAATTTAAAACACCAGTTGAAGTAGTGAAGGCGAACCCTAATAGTTTACAATTTAGTAATGTGCTATCAATTGCCGTGACATATGATCATCTAAATTTAAAGGAACTTGGATTTCGATTCTACACTGTAAAGAATGAGGTGTTGAAACAACACAAAATGACTACCAGTTTAGCGTGTTACTTATGTGTTAATTCTGCACCAAGCACATCGCCTTCCGAGCATATCAGAAATAAATCGTTAGTACCTGAGAGAATTTGTATTGGTATTTATCATTTTATATAAGCAAAGGTTTGCGAAATATATTTGGCACTTATGCCAAGTAACGTATAACGTTCTATGTTTTCTGTAATCAGTCACAATAATATTGTTGTAAACCTCTGAATCGTCGGACAACAGTTACAAAGGCAACGGTCCTGCCCTCTTCTGTTAAGACACAAGAATAACAGATAAAGGTAATAGATGGAAGCACTGCTATCTGTGTAACTGTTGTCAGATGATTCACAGGTTTACAACAATATTATTGTGACCGATTACAGAGAACATACAATGTTATTAATCACTTCCCATAAATGCAAAATATATTTCGCAAAGCTTTACTCATACCAAACAATAAAAAACGATACAATTACTCACAGCCAATAACAAGCTATTTCTGATATGCTCTGATGGCGATGAGCGTTGTGTTGCAGTGATTATCATTATTTACTAACATGGGCCTCATTCGTCTTCATCATTGCCTAGAGCAGCCTCTAGGCTGAAGATAACCTCATTTGTCTAATTAACATCACCCCTGTGTTGTCCTGTGAACGCACCTCACCACATCTCTCACGCTCATAACTACACTTGTACAAATCATGAATGCTATACCTAAGCACTGCTATCATTTTGTTATAATTTATTTGTTTAAAATATACCGTATTCTTTTCTCCTTTGTGTTTATACCTGCACCTAATGTTAAGGATTAATGTTCCTTAAGTCTCCACCTTCAAAATTATTTATTTAAATGTTACTGCTAATAAAGATTAAAATCACTTAGCCCATCCAACATACTAATTCCATTGTTAACCGCCAATCTCGTTCCTAAAAGAGGGCGTAACCCTCTGAAAGGCAGCTAGTCTTTCAGGCTAGCCTGTAAAAAAAAAGCGTTGTGTTGAATTGACACACAAATAACACGCTAAAGTGGTAGTCATTTTGTGTTGTTTCAACACCTCATTTTTTACTGTGTACTAAGCAGTGATGACAAGTTAACCTATTTTTGGCTAAATCTAGCCTGTTTGGAGAGGCATTTAGCCATACAAATCTACGAAATGCTTATAGCCTTAAATATAGCTTATTTTATGAAACTTTACCGGCTAAATCTAGCCTATTTAGAGAGGCATTTAACCATACAAATCTACGAAATGCTTATAGCCTTAAATATAGCTTATTTTATGAAACTTTACCGGCTAAATCTAGCCTATTTAGAGAGGCATTTAACCATACAAATCTACGAAATGCTTATAGCCTTAAATATAGCTTATTTTATGAAACTTTACCGGCTAAATCTAGCCTATTTAGAGAGGCATTTAACCATACAAATCTACGAAATGCTTATAGCCTTAAATATAGCTTATTTTATGAAACTTTACCGGCTAAATCTAGCCTATTTAGAGAGGCATTTAACCATACAAATCTACGAAATGCTTATAGCCTTAAATATAGCTTATTTTATGAAACTTTACCGGCTAAATCTAGCCTATTTAGAGAGGCATTTAACCATACAAATCTACGAAATGCTTATAGCCTTAAATATAGCTTATTTTATGGTACTTTTTTGCTACTTTGGTCTTTTTTTTATTTTGAGAATCAAGTGTAAGTGTTTTAAAAAATAAGCCTCTTTGTCATTATATATAATCATATTAATTGATTTCTCTTGATTGAGGGTGTTTTATTACGCAACAAACTTTTGTCTCTTTTTCTTCTTCTTCTCTCTCCACCCACAGATTTACAACTACTTAACAATACTTACCAACTCAGAATGTATTTTAATGTCGCTCCCGTAATGGCCTCGTTTGCTACTTTCTCATTATTTTAATTTTCGCATTTCGTTGCAAGAATGAGTTTTTTTAATACACATTTAGTAACTGATCGATTCTTCAAGCCACGGAGATTGTTTTAGTTTATTAAAGAAAAAAAAATAGAATACTAATTAGCTTGAAAGCACTCAATACAATCATGATGATTCGTGTGGGTGTACAGAGAAATTAGAAGTGTTGTAAGGACTATGACCTGCTGAAAGAACTAGTACTGAAACTTGGGACAATGGCAATGTACACAACCAATCAACAATCCAACGATGGTGCATCCAGATTCAGCGCTTCGGCTAGCTGCGACGTCATCGATGATTCCACACATAGTATGGCTGTTGACTTTCACAAATCAGATGAGTTGTTGATGGACTTTGATGTAATTTAAAGTCATGTATGTTAGTTATTAGTCTTCAATAAATAAAATTCAACATTTTAAATTGTACTTTAACTCACTTGTAATCCTACACACACACGCGCACACACACAGGGGTTTGAATCTACAATATGGGTTATAGGTTAGCAGTTCAAAATCTAGTCTTTTTTTTTCATAAAAAAAGCTTATTTCTGAAGGTCGTCTAGCCTATTTTCTTCAGAGGTTGTTGGCAACACTGGTACCAAGTGTGTGGACATGTAATGAATGAAAGTGATTGTGTTTCTTAATTATTCTCTACTAGCAGCGTTCACCCCGCTTCGCTGGGGTCACCCCGGAACGCAATAAACTTTGTTACTTAGATAATTTTTACTTTTTCGCTTTCAAGTGATATGATAAAAACCATAGAAGATTGCAGTAAATGTTAACATTATATCGCCTGTCATTTATGTTAACCCGCCGAGTGACACGGTCATGTGGGTTGCATATAAATACGGTTAGATTTAGCTATGATGAGCTAACAAAGGATTTGTACGTTATGGACACTTGAATGGTCAATTATCTCAAGACACTGGTAATTGAAAATTAAAGTGATATGATAAAAACCATCTAGGGTCCAAATCTTAATAACCCCCCAAAAATGAAAGAAATTGGTTCAGCCGTATTAGCGTGATGAGCTAACAAAGGATTTGTACGTTCTCTTTTATATATATAGATCAACGTTCACTCGTAAATTTGTGGCTGCCATTCTAGTATCTTAATTTCGTTATTTCAATTAAATCCACTATGTTGTAAGTGAATTTCAAGAAATAAAACACTATAGATAATATAATATTTTAGGTAGTCTTCTAACTTTAGATGAAGAAAACAATTTTGCCTATCAACATCGATTTGCAGCCGACAATTATTTACTATGAAAATTTGACAGATAGGAGAATTTTAAAATAAGATATATCTGATTCGACATTGAACTTTTTATTTCTGTTTTCCAAACTGATACAAAACCAATTTGGTTATAACTGAGACCTAAATCTATAGACGTTTCCGTATCAAGAGTCGAAGTACGATGAGTCTCATATATGGTTAGAAAGGAAATTACCGATGTGTTGAAGTACCTTTGAGCACAACCTATAGAAAAACTTCGTAATAAATTTCAAACTAAAAATTAAAAAGTTGAGAGTCGAAATAATCGGCATAGTTATTCACCAAGAACTTACCACTGTGTCTAATTTTTTCCCGAAAGCCGGGTTCGATTCCGGGCGGGAGCTCAAGTGGTTCGAAGTTCACGTTAATCAGTAGGTCCACGTCTCGCTGCTGAACGGGACGTTAAACTCAGTTAACTCAACTCTAATTATTTCCCACTAAAACAATCAAATTGTTAAAAACTTTCAAGTTCTATAATATATTCAAATTGTTCATAATATTTAAAACAAGCGTCGATTACCCGTTTCGCTGGGCTAAAATAAAAACTTTAAATGCAGAATTCCATATCTCACTTATTTGCTACCCGTGGAAAGTGCTGTTTTTGTTTTTACTGGCAAATAGGTTTACGCGCTGTTTATGTTTCTTCGGGAAGATGCTTGGATGTGACCAGTCTTCTTTCGTTGTTATAAATGTCGGCATACATGTTGACCAAAAATTACTGCAGGAGCTTTCCTGATAGCAACAGATGATTGTCAGTTTAAACGCCATCTAAAGTGTCACTGTTCATCTCAGTGGCCATTTTCGGCCAATTTTGAAATATCTCCCCTTCAAAGTTGTACTGTCAAACTGATATCCCAGACCCGAACCTCATATATTGAAAATTTGATCGAGATCTGTCTGTTGTTCAAGAATTATTAACTTTTATTATTTTATATCCCCCTCCCCTTCCCCGTCGTAGTACCGTCAACTTGAAATGATAAAAACCATCGCAGGCCTGAACCTCATCTATGTTGAAAATTTGATTTAGATATGTCGCATGATTCAAGAGTTGTCATGAACATAGTGACTTTCGTTTCTATGTAGATATATAGATTAAAATTTTCTTGATGTGTTATGTTTTAACAACACAACCTATTTCATGACTAATCAATAAACAATGTTATGAGTTTTTGTCTTGACAGAGAAGCATTTAGGAAATTCTCTCAGTCATTTGACATACCGTGTCCATTTTATGTTTATCAATCATTAGGGCAACCCAGAAACATACAGAGCACAACAACAATTTACACCTATAGTTGGTACCTTGAACATGGTTGTGGTTGTTTAAGGGTCCAGAAGAAACTAATTTTAAAAGCATAATAAAGTATAATTTTAGAAAATAAAACCTTTATAAAGCATAAGGCATAAGGCATAGCCATAAAGCATAAGGCATAATTTAATATATATATAACACGATTCTTGGAAAATTCTGTTTAACTGCAAGTTTAACATTGTATTAATATTTTTAAAAAACAATATTTATAATGCAAAATCATTGAGAACGTAACAATGCAACAATGAAAAGCTTATTTTTTTATTTCTGTAAACTTTTCGGTGTAATCCTTTGATGTGGAGAAAAGGAAAAAAGGAAAAGAAGAAAACTTTCCGCCAAGGTGGCTCAGTGGTAGAGCGCTCACTTCCGGTGCTTGGGGTCCCTGGTTCGATCCCAGCTCGCGCCGTGTGGACTTTGTGGTGGACAAACACCGTGCTCATGGGTTTTCTCGGGGTTCTCCCGTTTCCTCCCACTTTATTCATTCCACCATTTCACTCATTTCTCATAATCACCGTCTCCTTTAGCCTAGCCGGCATAACTGTGGGACATTAAACTTAAAGATTTAATTTCATTTTCTTCTGGGGGAGAATGAGATCGCCCCGCTCGCCTCCCCTGGATCCGTCCCTGCAGTGCATTAAGTAGGAAGTTCATTAAATAGGAAAGAATCTGATTGCATAAAATATTAAAAAATAGAACAAGATATTTAAAGAAATTAATGTATAGTAAATATTATACATTATACACGATTAATGTAAAACAATGATTGAAATTAACAATAAAGCATAATTTGCAAAAAATAAAGCATAATTAAACAAAAAATAAAGCATAATGTGGGTTGCTCTATAAATCGTGATTAACACATCTAACAGAATGAATTACAATGCAGCACGCAATTTAACTATTGTATTGTGACTGACAGTAAGCGAGCATAACTTGCGAATTACAAACTTTAATATAACTTTATGTCCGTTTTCCTAGTCCCAATCATTTTATGATTAAAGCTGCCTTTTTGTATCAACAATTTTTCACAACTAAACAAATGGATAAGACATTATCTAGGGAAAGTGTAAACTATAATTAGCCAATTAATCGTGTAGAACCGTTGCATGGTTTAAAAATTAAAAAATGCGATTTTGAGATTTATGTACTGCCTTCTCCCCTTGACTCTAGTAATTTTGTATTTAGATTTTTTTTTGTATTTAGAAATTCACAAATTTATTATTTAGAAATTTGGTATCTTGTAGTTAGAAATTTTGTATTTAGAAATTCAGAAATTTATTACTTAGAAATTTAGAATTTTTTTAAAAAAATATTTCTAGAAATTTAGAAATTTTGCATTTAGATATTTTGACTTAGCGAGTAACAGTGTCATGGTACACCACGTGAAGGAATTTGGTTTGTATGACGATATTTCCTTAATTAATATTGAAACCGGAAGAAGTACTACTCTTCTGTCACTTTCAGTTTTAGTAAAGAGATTAGAGATGGAATATGTTGTTGGAACATTTTATTAATTTCAGAAAACCACCTTTCCCTAATTATTTCCATTTTTTACTCTGTAGCAACCAACATTAATACCGGAAATGATTAATTTCTGCCACGTATGGTTTGAACAGAGGGTTAAGAGATAAAATGGTACCTATTGTTAGAATCCTAAATCAGTTTTAAAAAGAATTGTAGATGCTCGTCGCGTGTAGACATTTCTAATCGCTTTTCTTACATGTAGGCGAACATTGAAACCGGAAATTATATGGATTTGCAAATTTTCCGGTTTTAGTTGAGTGATGAGAGTAAATTTGGAATATATTGTTGTGACACTTAATCAATTGGAGGAATCCGATTGTCAGTATCTGTCACCATTTTTGCTGTATAGTGGTCAACGTTAAAACCGGAAATGGTTTGGATTTAACCACTTCCGGTGAATGAATCACCACCATCAACGAACTCGAACTCAACGAAACGATTCCTAACGTTTGACCCTCTAACATCCTGACCAAAATTGATGGTGATCCATCACTAGTTCTTGAGAATTTTGTCTCCCAAACGGACGGACACACGGGCAAACACGAGTATTTGATCATGGTGACTCAGTGGTAACGATCTTATCTCTGGTGATTGGGGTCCATGGTTCTATTCCTGGCCAAGTAAGTTTATGGGGGGACAACATCGTATCTGTGTGTTCTCTCGGGGTAGTACCGTTTCCTCTTACATTGTCATTCCATCATTTTTCTTCCAACATCATTCATTTACCTTAGTCATCCGTCTCCCTTAGCCTAACGGGCTAAATCGTGGAGCTGTTAAACTGAAAGATTTCATTTTATTTCATGAGTATTTCATAAGCTAAACTGGAGCTCCTCCGTGGCTAAGCGGTTAGCGCATGCGCCTTCGGCGTGGGAGACCCGGGTTCGATTCCCGGTGGGAGCTCATGTGGTTCGGATTCCACGTTAATCAGTAGGTCCACGTGTCATATAGTCTCGCTGCTGAACGGGACGTTAAACTCAAAATCAACTCAACTCATAAGCTAAACTCCTTAACACTAACACTAACACTAACCCAAAGGAGGAAGTCTAAAGCTAAACTAAATAGAAACATAAAGTTGTAATAAATCTAATAACATTAAAAAAACGAAACAAAAAAACAAATTTGGCCTAATATTTAGTTGAAGCACGTAATGTGGAACTTGGAAATTGTTCATTTCTGACACAATTCCGTGGAGGAAAGCAAGGTGTTCCAGGACTAATGTGAAGTTTCTCTTCGACTTCTGGATTTCGGAAGACTCCTTTTAGTGTTCTGTCACTAACAAGCGATTACCTGCAACGGATTGTCTCCAGAAGTTTTTTCTTACTAAAACTTCTGAAAGTTTTCTTGTGATCGCCATCTTAACTTTAACACATGCGCGGAAGACTTCAGTGTTTTTTTTTTTTTTCGCATCTAAGGCTAAACTTGTACGATGATGGCAAAAGATGATACAGTGAAACCTCCCTTAACGGACACCTCTCAGTAACGGACACTTCTTCTATAATACGGACAGATTTTTTTGTCTCGGCAAAAATATATGTTCTCTTACGGAACAAAACCCTCCCTTTTACGGATACTCTCAGATACGGACGCGGACAGCTCTTTCCTCCCCAAACGTTTCAATAACCTCTTTATAACGGACAGAAATTATTACAGTAGACAAAAAAAAAAAAAAAAAAAAAATATCCCCAGAAGTGTATCTATCATGATTCTAGGCCTCGTAACCGTCAAACAGAACAGCTTCAGACTGTACTTGAAATTATTCTTTTTTTCTGTCCGCAATAAACTGCTTTCTGGTGGAAATCATAGGAAACCTTCATCAGCAATGACACTCGTCAGGGTCGGTCGTATGGCCAATAATTCCATGTGAAAGATCTTCCTTTCCGTAAAAAATGTAGTCCTTTTTCCTCTGGGCCTTGCATCTTTCCCGATAATTTTATAGATAACAAAACAAACAGTGTTTTACAACCTTTTCAACCAGCAATGTTTCCTCTTACTTTTTTTTTTTTTTTTTTTTTGGAAAAGCAGCATTTTTCTTTTATTTATGATACTGGAACAAGTCTGAGTTGGAGTTTTCCTGGCTTCCTTTTTTACTTTCTCTAAGAGGATATTCTTTCTGATTGGGGCTGGGTCACTAAACACATTCACGTAGGAAAATATCCAAAAATATGTGGCATATTATTGTTTATTAGTTGATGCAGTGCAAAAGAGAGTGCCATGCCGTATTGTGCGTGTAATTTGAGGGTTCATTACGTTTAGTTAAGCACGATGGCTTTTTAATAATAAGAGAATGAAGTTCTCCTTCGTCCCTCCAAGTAATTCAATCCTCTCCTAAACAGAGTATTTTTATATTGAATTTTACGTATTTACGCTCATACATAATGTATTTACTATGTATTACTGCATACAATTACCGTTGTGAAAAATTAAATTTCTGTAACCTCTCTGTAACGGACACCTCTCAGTAACGGACAAAAACTCATGTCCCAGTAGTTTCCGTTATTCAGAGGTTTCACTGTATTAACTTCTACTACAATTTTACAAGAGCAGCACAAATTGAGATTTTTTAAAATTAAGTTAAAAGTACTTTAAAGCTCACTCGTAACAACGATATGTACTGCTGAATATAGACTTTATTAGGTAGAATAATGAAGCCATTATCAATATTTGCCAGATCTCAGTGTGAATAACAACCGGAGTGAAAAAATCAGAAAATACCAAAAAAGTTACATATGTTTTGCCTGCCACGCATAGGAATACAGTAACCTCTCTCTAAAAATGTTTAAAGTTTTTGTTAAAAGAATCTCGTCCCACTCTGCTAGTTCTTTGAAATTTCACCCTCAATCTTCTGTCTTCCTTTTTTTCTTTCTTTTTCTTCTGAGCCTTTCTTCTCAGTTAGCTGGAGTCAGCTTTTCGGATCGTTGTCCTCCACCTCTTTCCATCCTGTGTCATATCCGCTCTGACATCATACTATACTATATCGTTCTTAACTAGTGGTGGGCACAAAACCGGTTTTTCGGATTTTAGAAAAACCGAAACCGGTTTTTGAAAATTAAAAAAAAACTGTTTGGGTTTTCACCGAAACCGGTTATCGGTTTTCTACATACCGGTTCGGTTTTTCACCGGATCCGGTTTCGATTTTTTTAGAACCGGTTCCGGTTTTTTCCAAAATTTGTTGTATTTCTGACCACAATAGTATTTCGTTGTTCTCCGGAAATCGAATCCGTTTCCACAAAAATAGTTTTATGTGTTTTCCAAAAGTTTTCACCGAAACAAGTTTCGGTGAAAACCGAACCGCTTTTTGGAGAAAACTTAAACCGGTTTCGGTGAAAAACCGAACCGGTTTTGGAGAAAAGCGAAATGCCGGTTTTTCGGGTTTCGGATTTTCTAGAAACCGGTTTCCGGTTTTTGTCCGGTTTTGCTCATCCCTATTCTTAACACAATCTTCCCACTTCTTCTTTGATCATCCTCTGGCTTGTTTCCCATTCAGCTTTACAGCATCTACTCGGTGAGCTACCTACGTATTTCAAAGATCTTCTTACGTGCCCAAACCACCTCAGTCTACTTTCTTGCAGCTTTTGCTACTATTGGACTTACCTTCACATCCTTAAAATTGACCTGTGTTCCTCTTTGTCACTTGTTAAGACATAACCAGAACTTAAGACATAACCAGAACTTAACCCTTGCAGTCGTGACAGATCCATACCACTGTTTTGTTAAACTCGTAATTTCCAACTACATATTCTGTGACATCATAGTTCGCTTCGCTACTCTCATTCTTAGGAGACAAGAACAATCGGTAGCATATTCGATAACCTTCCATGCATAGTATTCCGAGCAAATTTAAGGCCATGCATAAACTGGCTACACTTGTTTATTCCATTCCGTGACCTCGTCAGCGTTTCTTCCCATTTCTATCAATAACTCGTTGTCATTAATTATTTCGGATGTCATTTCCCATCTGACGAAGGTTATCATCACTTTAACTCGACTATTTTGCTGTAGACGTCATAGCCCTTTAATTTTACGAATTAAAGGAACCTTAAGCAAGGATAGAAATGGCGACAAAAAATCCTATTTTGTGAGACCTTGAACAAGGAGATGACAAAAAGACTCAAAGTGCTTCGTGCGGAGTATTGTGCTGTATGGATCAGAAACATGGACATTGCGCAAAAGTAATGAAAAAACGACTGAAAGACGACGAAATGTGAATGTGGAGAAGACTAGAGAGAATTAGCTTGGTCGAGCGGAAAACAAATGACAGGGTGTTAGAAATGGTGGGGAATAAAACAACAATTTTAGATATTCTTAAGAGGAGGAAGAGAAACTGGTTGGGACACTGGCTAAGAAGAAATTGTATCATGAAGGACGGTTTAGAGGGTAAGGTGGCAGGGACGATAGGGAAAGGGCGAAGGAGACTACAATTAATGGATATCAAAACAGAGAAATCATACGTGAAGAGGAGGAGGTTAGCGGAAGACCGTGGAGCATGGAAGCATCTCAGTTGCGGCGAGTGGCCTGCCAATAGTGGCAGAATAGCTATGTTGATGATGATGATGACGATGACCTCAAGTCCAGGAATATACTAGGAATTAACAGTACTCTAGGATGCCCGGATCCACTTGCCCTCAACTAGTTACGCCTATGATGTTAATGTGTCAATCGTCTACAGGAATTCAAACCACTGTGACTTCATAGAAAAGCCTCACAGAATTCTGCACCACTGAGCACTGCAGAACTCAATGTTGGTAATTGTTGAATCTACTGGTTTTCCCTGATAAATTAAATTTTACTAAGTAAATTGTAAAATTAGTAAATTGAATAGTTCCAAAAGTTCTTCCATGCATACTCAATGCGTAGAAGAGAATATAGGACCTAGAACTTCGACTATATACACAAACACAATAACAAAATGAACACGCGGAAACTAACAGAAAGAAGAAAAACGTCACTTAGTGGAAATAAGGAGTTATAGATGTGTTCTTTGCACCTCGATTGTCAAACGCTTGTGAACACGGTGTTACAGGATGCCCGAGAAGTCCCTTTACCCTAGATTTGAACGCCACAGAACAATGCCAGTGCAATTTTAGTTGTGGTATTGGCAATCCTGCTTTTAAGCACTGTCAAGTATCCCTGCGCTCAAGATCATGTGAAACATTTCCGTTTTGAAGTCATGACTGATGTGGGTGATTACAGCTACATAGTTCTGGGGCTGAGAAGTACAGTACTCAGTGTACACAGTACTGAGTACTCTATAGTATACAGTAGAGTACTATAAGTTATTTCACAGGAGTATTAATTTCACAGGACTAAGGAAAAAGTGTTTGCAAGACAATATTTTGTTGAATTATGTTGGATGATGGAAAAATTGTTCACTTCGTGCGTCCCAGTTGTCCACATGTCAAAAGTTGCCGAGTGTCCCTCGTACTAATGTAAATAATAATAATAATAAAAAATATGACAACTCAATTTCAACCAAAAAGTGACTTTGCATAGTTTACCTCTCAGCCTCAGAGTTGGAGAATGGTTAGTTGTATGTGTATGTGGATGCACAATCAGGTAATGACTGATTTTAGAGATTGTCTGGCAAGAACTCACCTAAAACAAAATCTGCTATAGTGATCGCATGGAGTCATGCAGTTTGACCTAGAACTAAAAACACAGTGTCATCAGATTGCCGCTAAGTTTCGTTTTGCTTATTTTTTGTTGTCGTATTTTTGATATTATTATTGTTATCGTTTAATTCGAATATTTGTTATTGTTTGCGGTATAGTTCCTTAAGTCTGTTTTGTTTGTTTGTTTGTCGCTCGTTCACCAAGTTTTCTAAGTTTGCAAACATTGTTGGTGCTCTTCTGTTATTTCACGTTTTCTCAAGAGCATATTCGGAAGGCAGTTCCACGAATCGTGCCGAATTCTAACAATGTGTCACACGTGAGGCAAAGTAGTTCTATGATTGGTGTACAGCGCAGGCTTCACGAGTCCTCGCAGTCACTATAAATCGAGTGAAAAGTACGTTTGATTCAGGATGTGTCAAAGGCATGCCGCACAAGCACGCGTAAGGAAACATGTTCTGCCGTCGCTCGATTCAGCACGATGGAATACATACAGATCCACTTGATACATAGTTCGTGGTGATTCAGAGGGGTGATTCAGAAAGTAATGCCTCCAAGGTGATATATTTATTTGTGTTTGACAGATATCACCGATACAGGTATCAGTGAAGGGCTTGCAATCTCAGCTACAAATGGTGGCATCATTTTTCAACATAGTCTCCAGTACGGGCAACACAGTTGCGCCAACGCAAAACAAGTTTTTTCATGCCGTCGACGAAGAATTGTGATGACTGTTGGCGACACTATTGCGGAAGTGCTGCTTCCATCTCCAGGTCACAATTGTAGTGTTGGCCCTTAAGGTGATCCTGAAGTTTGAAGAAAAGCCAAAAACTCTCAGAGCGCAAGATCCGGACTATAGGCAGGATGAAACAGAATGCCAACAATACTTTTCCAGCAATGGGACAACTTTAAATTTATTGGGGGAAGAGAGGACATGTGGCGGTACTCCATCAACTGATGCTTCGTTCCCGGGTCGTAATGGTGTATCCCCGAGTCGTCGAAGGCGATGAATGTTCCTGGGGGCACAACCTTCCGCAGTCAGAAATTCAATGACAGCCGGCTATTTCAACCGGACGTCCCCACTGGATGCCATAGATGCTCTTTTACTCTGGAACAGGAAGAGATAGCAAGGTGAAACAAGTGACATTCTATGGCCTAAACGCCAGAGCGTTAATGATTAACAGTTCAAAATGTTTACAATACTATTAGCCAAGTAGTGGGCTTGGGGACATTACTTTCTGAATCACCCTCGTATTCAACTGTAGTATGTACTCAATAAATAAACTAAAAGTATTCTATGTGATAACCAAGCCTAAGGAAATGGAGGATTTCTCGGACACTCGGTACAAAGCTTCAATTTTAAGTTTTGCAACTTTCTACAGAGTCCTCCCAGTTGTGACTATCATTACCAACGATGTTATAAAATAGAGGATCTGCCCATATGTATCTTCATCCTATTAAATCAATGAAGTCAAAAAAACAACCGAGCATCGGCACGTCTGATTGGTTACTCTTGTTTCCGCTATCGTCTGGTTGGCTACTTTCGATTCCGCCATGATTGTCGGCTCAAAACATTGCAATCTTATTGGACGGAGTGGGCAGTGTAGGGGTGGTGAAACTGTGACGTATGGCTTCAAGATTTTATTGCAAGGGGAAATCCTCTATTTTATAACATCCTTGATCATTACGATGTTTATGGTTGCTCGCTCTTTCCATGAGCTTAATAACTTCGTGACGTAGATTCTCTTCTCAACACAAATTTTCACGTTCATTTGAACTGTCAATTGTTTTCAATTTCGCTACTTTTATAAAAGCTGAAACTCAATTATGCTTGCCTTAACATATTGGATAAGTCTTTTCTGTTCTAGTTTTTTAAAGCAGATTTATGTAGAAGAATAAGATGAGAATAATAGATGTCGAATAAGAAGGAAATAAGGAAAGATGAGAAAACGAACATCCGCTCATTCTGCCTGGAGGAGAAAAACAATCTCAATTAAAAAACTTTTGTGCAGTTTCGATAGTTTGACTTCGCCTTCTCATCGCAGTCTTTTTTTTTAGATATCTAAAGTCACCTTAATTATATATACAGTAAAAGTAGTAGTAGTAGTAGCTAGATTACTGTGTAAACTTTCTATGGCTTCTTTGTAATAAGAAGCTTCGAGAAGACGAAAATGTAATCCAGGCTGAGTTTACTCGGAAGGAATGACCGATATACTCTATGTGTAGAATTTTCAATAACTCCATTCTATTTGTTTTGGCAAATGTACACAGCAAAAAATGATGTTAAAACAACTCAATGTGTCTATTACTGTTAACATGTTATTTCAACACCAAGGGCATCGCTTTCCTAGTGTGTAATAAAATCTACTAATTGAATGTGGATTTGAATTATTATAATTATTTTTTTATTTATTTTTTGCTATGAGCAAAGCGTTACGTGGTATATTTAACATTTATACATGAAGGCTTGTAATCCTTCACAAAATAGTTTTGTGAGTGTTTGAATTTTCTAATAACATATTCGTGAGTAGAAGTCCTGCCATCCGTTGTTCCTAAGTTCATTAGAAACATAGAAACGTGTGATCTGTTATTCCATTTTCTGAAAGTTACCAAATTCATGTATGTATTGTGATTATACACTATTACCCTCTTCCATGCATCGACTGGCTGTGATTCCACGAGCTCGTTCACAGCAATTTGAAAGAAAAGACCCATAACTACAGTTACAATGGAGCAATTTAAATAATTTTGGCGCCAAATGAAAGACAATGGAAGGATCTACTACGTTTGAAGCCAACAAGTCACGAACGTGACCAAAGTCACATCACCACGACCCAAAATTGCGCCCTAAAGTTAATGATTCCACAATTTAACGTTACATCTAAGGCTTGAGGCCACAGTTTGGTTGAATGTTGTATATATGAACACCCTAGGTAGTAAGTCACGTCAAATTGTAGTATCACTAATTTTACGGACGCCTTTTTGTGTTTTGATCACGTGTCTTCGGTCACGTTCGGGAATCGTTAGCTTAAATATGCATAACTCAGGTTAGAATGGAACGATTAAAATTCTGTTGACGCCAAATGAGAGGTAATGAAATGCTCTACAGAAAATATTTTATTATTTTTATGATTTTATTCACCTTTACACGTTAAAGTTCACCACTAGCACTAGACCTACATTCCTATTGTATTAGTGTAACTTCTTAAATGCCATCCTCATCACTGCCTGAGTCATTTAAACGTTTATATAGGTGTGTATGTGGATTTTGGCATTCTTCATTTGCCATACAACATGTTTCTTTACACGAAAGATTTTCCACCATGTATGGGCAGTCTCTCGTTACACAACATGACTTGAATCAGTGACATGCTGTAAGTTTAGTTAGTCCATTTGGTGTTGACTCTTTTCTCATTCACATTGATTTTAAATTTTATATACAGAGAAGTAATGAAAAAAAGATGAAGAAATTTATAATTTTTTGGTTTTTCTGTTTGATATTGAGTTACATGAGATGCAATTTTGCAATGGGAAATTTTGGTACCGTATTACATGGAAACAAGGGAATTATTTATTTACATAGGTAAAATTAAAATCATATATATGCATTTATGTTATATATGCATATATATATATATATATATATATATATATATATATATATATATATATATATATATATATATATATATATATATATGCAATGCTGTTATAATTTCCTATTCACTTGGAAGGGTTTACTTAAGCGGAATTGTCAATTGATGGTTAGTCATTTGTTTGACATGTACATGTTTGTAGAATGCAAAACACAAATTTGTTTTAATCTTTAATATATGTATAGTAAAACTGAATTTTTAATAAACTACAAGATTTTATGGAAAACTGGTAGTAAAAGAAAAAAATAAGAAGTAACTCTATGTTGAATATGAATGAAAAAAAAAGTATTGTCAAATATTTATAATATTTTCATTACTAAAAGCTATGCAATGACGTTCAAAATTGAAATGAAACGTAATTAAAGTTTAATTGCATCTTTTACCTTGGTTTTTAAGGGAAAAGACTGTTAAATGCAATTGAATGATTCTGAAAGAATTCGTGGAATGAAAAACTGGGATAAAACGTGAGAACTCCGATAAAGCATACAAACACGATCAGGGTCGGATCCAGAATTATCTGACGGGGAGTGCACCATAACTACCATTACATTGAATTAAATTTGACTTTTAAAAATAACTTTAATCATCTGTGGTGTGAATGAGGAATTGTCCTGGAAATGCTCTGTCTGCTCTCGGGAATCGAACCCACGACTTCCCGAATGCAAAGTCAATGCTTCACCAACTGAGCCACCGGCCACTTTATATCGGCATAATTTTCAGTATATAATTAGCTTTCTGCTTTAGATAATGAGTTTCATTAATCATGGACGCTTGGAGTACGATGGATATTTATATCGCACAGAATCCTTATGAAAGTGTTGCTACAGTATTTTCATTGCTAGCTTCTCATTTTAGATAGTGTATATTTACAACGAAGAGGGGCGTGGGGGATACGTGTACTGGAGTACCCCCATAAATCCGATCGTGATACGATGTTTCCCAAAAACTCAGATTTTTTTATTGTATATTCAATTAGTTAGCTGTCCCTGGTTCGATTCTTCGTAAGAATTAGAGCTGCCACCTACTGGTAAACCTAAAACGGAACACGCTTATATAACATACTCAAATCGTAGGTTTCTCATACCCAACTTTGTACATGGTACAGTTAATTAAGAATAATAAAGAGAAATACATACTGTATATTCATGAGTGAAAATAATTGCCATGGAAATTTAAATCAAAAACACATGAAACAGAAAACCCGTAGCGCCATCTTGTTAGCGGTTAGTTGAACAGAAGTTGTGAACCATTGAACCAGTACAAACAAAAGAATAACATAATTGGCGGTGATTTCACTGCTACCAGGGTCGCAATAAGGTGGCTTAGGGAGGCTATGGCCCCGCGTGGACAGGGACCTTCACTGTGATCAAAATCTCAACTGGATGTCTAAACAGAATCATGAAGATACATAAAATAAAATATGATCAAAAATATGAAACATACTTCCTTAACTGTACTTTTACAGAAATGTATTAGGTGAAGTCGGGAGGAGTCACATATTTTTTTCTAGCCCCGGGCCTCCACACTGTTACCAGCAAAAATGTTAATAATAGTACCATAGGTACATATATCGTGCTTCGAAATTTACAAATATCACTTAGGTAGCCTTTTTTTGTGTTTTGGACAATTTGACATCAAATTTATGTAATCCATCTCATTTAGGCGTAATTCAGGACGCTGATTTTTTTTTAAATGCTGAATATCATACCTAACCACGGGCGTCTCTGGCGAGGGGGGACGAGGGGGAGGCGTCCCCTCCAATATTTTGAAGTACAAAATATACAATATTTTATTCTAATTAATTTACTAACGACAGAATAGCATATAAATAATAATATTATGTTTATTTGAAATATAATATTCAGGCTGTGAAACGATTATAACAGAGTTCTTGATATACACGTTAGGGGGGCCGTGAAGATAAGCAGAAAGGTAACAAATGGAATGGAATATAATAAACAGGTTGGGCTAGGTAGTACCATTGAAATCACTACCTTTGATGTCCCCCCCCCAAATTTTACATGCCAGAGACGCCAGTGTATCTAACTTAATTGAGCTCATGTAGCCACCTTAGTAGGGATACTTATCTGGGCCCGAAAACTCAAATAGAATTTAGGATTCATTTTAAAAAAAAAAAGAAAAAAAAAGAAATTTCCAGTTACAACCTGCAATACCAATTTAAAGTGGAGTTGTCAGTTTGGGATAGAAGATGGAAGGAAAATTGTCAAAACCCATATTTAAAGACATCATCGCGTTCATTTCTCAGGAAAAACAGCCTCGAAAACCCTAAACAAGAATTGTCGAGCATCAAGTTTGACATCAGAAGAGCGCTGCAGGACCTGTAATCACTTCAAGAAATCTGAAACATGAAACTTTTTTTTTATCACCTTATTTTGAACCTCTTCTTCCTTTATATTATTTTATATACGGTACCTTCTCCCCAACCATCTTTGCTCTTCTCTCTTTACTTTGTCCAAACGATGACAGGAACCCAGAAACATCGAAAACAGTTAAAAGATGCTCATGACCTTCAATGCGACTTGATCCCAGGATGGATTGTGCATCGTGATCTGAAGCCGATGACATCAGTCGAAGTTTCAAAAAACACGCAAACATGAATAGGTAGTATGATACAGCCACTGACAGTTACATGTGTATTCTGTCTCGCTTTGTATGCAGCTTTACAGACTGAATATGTGACAACGTTGTAGAAACCACTTGCTGCTGGCAACGGAAATCATAGACTGTATGATATTTACGTTCGCATCAGCTACCAATGTTGTAATGGGTTGCCACGTTAGCTAGTTGCCGATCGATGCATATGCTAGATATGAACCCCTATGGTACATTGAGTTGGAAGTTAACCGTGAGAGTAAAAGTTTGGCGGTTGGAGATATAGATACTGGAGAGGAATGATAAAGTCAATAAAACAAAAGTTTGAAACTGCTTTCCTGTGACATACGTATTTGTTATATTCTTTGGCAACAGATCTATCGACTTGCAAGATTTCCTAGACTACAACCTAACTATTCTATTGCTACTGTGCAAGTTTGA
This sequence comes from Thermobia domestica, assembly GCF_964235325.1. Classification (NCBI taxonomy): domain Eukaryota; kingdom Metazoa; phylum Arthropoda; class Insecta; order Zygentoma; family Lepismatidae; genus Thermobia; species Thermobia domestica. The sequence goes on from NC_137455.1 coordinate 20,849,568, forward strand.
GTGATGGTAACACTGAAACCGTATTGACACAGCATCTTGAATTGAGGGAAGGCAAGATCATATTACTATCTCGATATCTGTCACAAAGGGAAATGAAATAAAATCTGTGAGTTTTACGTCCCACGGTTATGCCAGTGAGGCTAAAGGAGACGGTGATGATGAGTAATGAATGAAATGGTGGAATGAAGAAAGTGGGAGGAAACGGGAGAACCCCGAGGAAACCCACGCACACGGTGTTTGTCCACCACAAAGTTCACTTGGCGGGGGCTAGGATCAAACTCTGTCACAAAGGGAGTCGAAAATTAATGCTCAAAGAGGAAATTAGGTATACCGCATGCACTCTGTGTTGTCTTTCGTACCCCGAGCTGTTCTTAACGTGAGTGCTATCTGAGTACTTGGTCCTGGATTCAGTTTCCAGTGCAGGCCACTTACCTTTTGTCTGTTTTCCTCCTCAGTTCCGAAAAATGTTCTAGAATCTTATGAAGATACAGTTAGTGTATTGAAATTGTCACTTATTCTAGGATTTCTGGTAACAAAAGTCCATAAACAGGCTTATTTAGGTCCTATAACAGGCATTTAAGCCGGATTTTTATTGGCCAAGTCAAGAATGGACCAAAGAACACTAAAGATGCATTTTGGAACCGTATGGTCAACTTGGCGGCGCCAACTGGGGTAGGAAGGGCGTGACATTGTTTTCTTTTCATAATGCAGAATTCAAAAATTTTTCACGCCCTTAGTTTTCAAGATATCAGATTGAAATTGTACATGAGGATTGTGTGGACGTTTGAGTATTTCTCAATTTTTTGGAGATTCTTATGTGAACCCAGGCCCGTACGCAAGGAGAGCAAACTTCCGAGGAAATGATTTTTTTAGAAAACTTTCCGATTTTTTTCGAATTTCCCGGATATATGAGCGGTACCGTTGAAAAGGGCGTGTTATACTGAAGAAAATGACGTTTGAACCACGATTGTAGGCCAAATAGTAATGTTGTAACAAATTTTTAGAATGTACAGAGTGGCCCAACAGTAGATACAGTCCCGTAGTGATCGGTCATGACATTTTATACCATTTACTTATTATTATCCATACAGGTAATAACTTAGTTTCTTCCTTATTTGTTCTTAATTTATTTTCACTTACACTTTAAAGTCGGAACAAACCAAAGGAAATAAATTCATTATCTTAATAAAAATAAAATGTTATACTCGATCAATACTAGTCTGTATACCTACTTTTGGGCCACCCTGTATATAAATGGATCACCTTCAGACTTTCAAAATTTTTTTCCGCCCTTTGTTTTCAAGATAAAAAAATTGAAAGTTTGCAGACGCATTGTGTACTTAACTATGTATTTTTCAAGATATTTTAGATTTGTATGTGTACCCAGGCTCGGGCCAGAGGGCGAAAAAATTTTTGAAAGAATTGCTTTTCGAAAAACTCGGTTTCCCCCAATTTTGCCGTTTCTGGTGTATAATATGGACAACCGAGTGGTGCCGTTCGAAAATATGCTTTATTCTGAAAAGATAAACGAGGTATGAAACATGATCCTACGATAAATAGTAAGGAAGCAGTAGCTGTTTGGCTGAAAGTCTAAAATTTACCTCAAAAAAGAGGAAATCCTAAAAAAAAAAAAAAAAAAGGTTATTTTTTTTTTTTACAATATGGAAACAAGAACTTGATAGAATAGTTGTGGGTTACTTAGTATGGATACAAAAGATTCAGATAGAAAGTTCCATCTGATATATCTTCGATGTTAGAAACGGATCTTAAACTTAAATCAGTCCAATCTAATCCCATTTAAATAATAATCTCGAGTGCTGAAAAGAGAGTGCTAAAAACTTTCGTTTTAAATACTATCTTCCATCTTGTATAACGTGAGTTCATGAATGCTGAAATGAGGACGATAAATGCATAAATACAATATCAATCTAATGCAACTAAATTTTGATGATGGTAATAAAAGAACGAATTTCAGGCATTTAATTCATTAGGGATTGAGGATTACTACCAGAAACGGATTAAGGGCGGAGCCAGTGGAGCCCAGGCTCGGGGAGGTCCCCAAAATCCCTTTCTTTAATACTAAAATATAGTAATCAACTTATATTATAGGCTTCAGACTCATGTCATTTTTTGCCGCTCGCTACGCTCGCGATATCGCTATAGTTGTCTTCTTCCACCAGCGTCTTCACGATACTTATTTTGTGAGGGAGCGAGCTATTTTCGGCCTCGATTACAAACCAGATTATTAGCTTGTGGTGACAATTCCTTTGAAATATCTCTGTCATTACTTAGAGCAAATCTAGGAGATTTTCCATAACTTCTTTACTCTATTAGTGTTTTTAAAGGAACTATTAACCGTCTGGCTTGTATTTAGCATTTGTGTTTTACACTGCAGCATATGAGCATTTAACTATTAATAATGAATGTAATTAAACTAATAAATATAACTATATTGTAAACTTGTAGCACATTATAATATTACAACATAGTTCTCGGTGTTTCGATAAGCTTATGAGGCTGTGGAAGGCAGTAAATAAAATTTATGCGCTGGAATTATTCGTATCGTAACATAGAGCCCCCTTGAAATAGTTGGCTCCAAGGCCCCAAAAGCCTTAATCCGCCCCTGATTCCTACATGATGTTCTTCTCATTATATCTTAAGGGTCTTTACTACAGCGAAATTAAACTACCGCTAATTTTGGAGTTTTTCTGTAATATCTTCAAAACAAATAAAAATATTCGAAAAGCAGAAACGTAGTGAACTAGACAGTATAATTTTGCATGTGATACCTTTACCAAAATTCACTTATCTGCTTTTGGTATGCCGCTATTTACAGAAACCGCAAAAAATGCGAAATCTATCTACAGTTACAAATCGAAAGCAGATAGATAAATTGTGATAACGGTATCATATGCAAAATCGTTTTATCTAGTTCACTACGTTTCTGCTTTTTGAATATTTTTATTTGTTTTGAAGATATTACAGAAAAACTCTAAAATTAGCGGTAGTTTAATTTCGCTGTAGTGAAGACCCTTGATATGGTCGTGAGCTCGGTAAATATCATGTTTATTTCTCATTTACCTGTCGTTCTTTGAGAATAAGAATAAAGAGGTTAAGAAGATTACTTAAAAAACGAAAATGAAAGTGTATGCTGAGAATGACGATTTTTTTTCTTTCTAATAGGATGGATATTGAGGAAACGTTGCAACTCACTGCATTCATCATAGGAAAGTGGGCGGGGAGTTGGATTGGAGCGTACGAGAGCTTAAGTTCCGAACACGGAAAGTCAATATAGAGTTCTTTTATAGTCAAGAGCTGGAGGAAATTTGATGTAGAATACACGTCAATAAGGGTTAAAGGGTTTACTTTTTCGTTCACCCTTTTTTCTTCTATCTTCACCTCACCTTTTCAACTATCGTTTGTGGGATTTTTTTTAAAAAAAATACACTAGATTGAGAAAACGCCAAAACGTTAACAAAGGAAATACAAAGAAGCTTATTACAACGGAAATGCTTCGCTTAATTAAGCCTACAAAGGTGTAATTAAACAACACACTCAAAATTTGTTTTCTTAAGTTCCTAGAAATGACGAGGTCATACCGAGAAACAGATAGAGAGATATGTAATTAGTTATAGTCTCCAAATATTCTCAGTGAACCAGATAAACAAAATTTTCCAGGAAAACAACAATGAAAATAAGTTTCCAGATTTCTGGGAATAAACCTATCACTATAGAATAAAGGGCTAATTAGCACTAGGATTGGGAATTAGATTATATTAGAAAAATTTGGACAGCTAAGGCCATGTCAGACCGTCACATATGAGAAATGACGTCCCTTGATGATGGCAATATCCTAGGAAAGGGAAGAAAGGAAGGATTGGGGAAGGAAGGAAGTGGCCTTGGGATCTGTGTGTTACGTACCATTCCTGCATTTTCCTGGTTTAAAGGAGGAAGACTGGCCTCACTCACTCAAGAAGACTGGCCTGACAAAAGCTTTTACACTTTTTCGACCTAGTGTCCTCACCAGGAATCGAACCCGGATCCGCTCGTATCAAACACGAGAGCGTAAGCGACTACGCTACGCGGGACCTTTACAGTTGCTAATAACCAATAGTTTCGCACAAAAACACGTTGAGACATTGATATCCTGTGTATAAACAAATTGAGACATTATTATCATCACACACACACACACACAAAACGTATGTGGCGTAAAAATCATAGGATAAATACGTAAATCCTGTAGTTTCTGCACTTAGCGTTCGAATATACATGTATGGGTTGGCAGTGGTGTCGTGGCGCCCGCAGCGCCGGACCGCTGGTGGTGGTGTGTAAGGTCGGTCTCCATACTACGTCAGGCGCAGTGGAACAGCAGTGTCCAGTGGCTACAGCATACGGAGGTAGTGTAAAATGGGAGACCTCTCAGATTTTCAAAGAGGGCAAATCGTTGGTGCACGGTTATGTGGAGTGAGTGTGACGGCAGTGGCTACTGTGTTAGGTGTGTCGCGTAGAACAGTGTCGAAGGTGATGACGGCCTACACAACACACGGGAAAACCACATTGGGGAAGCGGAACAGTGGGCGGAAGAAAATCATGAGTGACAGGTCACGCCGGGTATTAAAGCGCATTGTCACGCAGAACCGTCGTGCCACTGCGGAGCAAGTGACGAAGGAACTCAATCAGCACCTCCCCCACCCTGTTTCGACAATCACAGTCCGTCGCGAATTACATGACATGAACATACGGGGTCGTGTTGCACGGGCCAAACCGCTCATCAGGGACCATAACGCTTTCGCACGCTGCAAATGGTGCCGCGACCATGCAACTTGGACCGTTGAGGACTGGAAACGTGTGATATGGTCGGATGAGTCATCCTTCACCCTATTCCCAACCACGGGCCGTGGTTATGTGTGGAGAACGCCCAAAGAAGCTTATGATCTGCAGTGTCTCCGCCCAAGTGTGAAACATGGCGGCGGCTCGGTGATGCTGTGGGCCGCCATATCATGGTTTTCATTGGGTCCTGTGGTCACACTTAGCGGACGAATCACTGCCAACGATTATGTCGCAATTTTAGGAGACCACTTGCATCCTATGGTCCGGATGTTGTTCCCGGACAATGACGCCATCTTCCAGGATGATAATGCACCCATTCACACAGCTGGCGTTGTTGCAGCGTGATTTGAAGAACATCGGGATGAAGTTCAACACCTCCCCTGGTCCGTCCAATCCCCAGATCTCAACATAATTGAACATCTGTGGTCCGTCTTGGAAACACGACTCCGGCGACGATTTTCACCTCCATCCTCTCTAAGAGAACTGGCCGATGCCCTGCACGAGGAATGGTGTAAAATTCCGCTTGCTACCATTCACGACCTCTATGCCTCCATCCCACGTCGCATCAAGGCTGTTCTGAAGGCGAAAGGGGGCCCGACACCATATTAATCTGGTAAGTTGCAATTTCGTTCAGGTGTTTCCATTTTTCTGATCACCATCTGTATGTAACTTCCTTCAGCAAATGTATAACTGAAAGCGTATGTTCTATAACACTTTCCGTATAAGTGTTCCATCTATACGTACTTTCCATATGAAAGATAGAACTGTATATATTCGGTCAGGATCTCACATACAGATCCGGTTTGAATATTACTTTCATCAAGGAAGTCGATTCTTAACTATTGACTCTGTAGATCATGGCCAAAATTGATGGTAATCCATCAAATAGCTCTTGAGATTGCTTATCTCCCGGATAAGCGGATAGACAGAATGAATATATAGAGTTTTGGTAAACTAAATTCATTAATGAGTGATGATGGAAGAAATACAAGAAAGGGAACCGAGAGAACCACGGAAAATTTTGTAAACACAATATTAGCCATCGAAAACCCACATGACCTTGGTTAAAATACCATAGATGAAAACTCTACCACTGAGCCATCAATCACCCGCTTATGAGTTTTATTAATTATTATATTAATATAAATTAATGACTGCCTGCTTATGTTAATTATTCAACAATTACATTGTATACTTCGTAAAGTCAAAAGTTACAAATCTGAATTTACTGTACATGAGTATGTTGACAATAAGCGAATGTTATCAGAATGATGGTTGAAGATTTATTTTCCTTTATTGCCTTTCGTCTGGTTAAAAAATAGTTTGCAGTGGTTTGGAGCAGCTGCAGGTGGGAAAGCGATAATGTTTCAGGCATACTGGCGACTTTTTTGTGTGTGAAAATAACACCTTCCTTATAAAGCAGTAAATAACTGCAGTAGCAATTCTCTACCTAAGTCATAAGACATCTCCAACTACAAGAAACTAATACTAGTTAGAGTATATATTCATTATGGCGTTGTTTTCTTTTTTAATATTTTAATAGCTACTAGCAAGGGATGACCAATTCCGAAAAGTTCCGGAATTTTTCCGAAATCCAGAAAGTGAAATTTCCGATTCCGGAAGAAAAATTTTCCAGAATCCGGATTCCGGAAAATTTTGGTCATCTCTATATCAAATGTTGAAATGCCTTTTTTAGACAACTCTTCGTACTAACATCGCACACGCAACAAAAGCATCAAAGTTCATTTTCTTTAAAAACGTTTTCCCATGAAGTGTAGCAGGATAGTTCCAATAGTTGTTCTTGTTCAGTAATAGAGTGATTCATATCTTGTATGTCACCAATTTCAATTTCTAGGCATCGCGGACCCCACTTTGAGAACTAATGCTCTAAGAGACAGGAACGTACCACATTGTAGAAGTTGGAAAAGAATTTAGACTATGCTTTTCAATCCTCCACAATTTGATCTCAGGACATTCTATAGAAATGAAGGGATGGCTTTCAAGAAAGCTCAATGTAACATGTCTTGTATAACACAAGAGCTAAGAACAGACCATTGAACCGACAAAACTAATACCTTGACTAAATTAAATGCAAAAAAGCTGAATAATTGATAATTAAAAGTTGCAATGAAGAAAAGCAAAGGTAAATGTTGAAAGGTGAGAAGTAGTGCTCTCAACCGTGACCCGAATTGACTGACCCGACCCGATGACCCGAATACGCGACAAAACGTACCACCGACAAAACGTACCACTTAGCCTGAGGGCTGCTTGTGAAGGGTTTTCTAAAAACACTTTAAATAATGACAAGCGACAAAACGTACCACTTGCCTGGAGGGCTACTTGTAAAGAGTCTTCCAATCAGCCATCAAATAATGACAGGCGACAAAACGTACCACTTGATAGGACAGTATATAAGTATATATATATCGGCCAAAATAAGGTTAAAAGTTGAACAAATTGGAGGTGAGAAAAGTACCGATGCAAGACCAAGACTAAGACTAAGACTAAGACCATATCTGCAAGATTCTCGCCAGACCAAGACCAGGAAGAATCTTGCATATGTAATATTTGAATATTTGCTGATTTCCATCACACTTTATCCAGACTTTGGACCAGAGACGGATAGACATTATTATGGGGGCGCGGGCGCTTTCTCCCACAAGGGCCACCAGCATCTCAATGTTACAAATCAATTGCACAGTTTTCTTTCTACAGTAAGTCAATAGTATTAAAAATTGACAATTAAAACCTGATATTCTTTCATCAGTATATTATTCTGAATTGTTCAAAATATTATATGAAGTTCAAGGAGAACGTATACTATATTACAAACTTAGCAGATGTTTTAGTGTACTAGTTTCTGATGCTACTGTATCTATCACTTTTGCATTCGAAATATTTTTTTAATAAATCTTTTTCAATAGACATCAACAAAATGTTTTCAAATGTCCCTGAGACATGGTACTCGTTAGCCTATTTTTAATGTATTTCAGTTTATTTCAATTTTGAAAAAAATCTTTCACCTGTTACCTGAGTTACGGGCAAAGGCAATAAAAATTTGTATGCTGGAAACCTGGATAAGTATTACTGCACAAATTACAATTCTGCAAAATTAAAAAGCAGCACATTGGACAATTTTGTAAACACGTTTTACATTCGCTTTCCTTGTAACAAATGTATTTTCTCCTAATTCTGAATCGCTTGCACCATCAGCACAGTCATTTTTCCTCGGTTGTGCTCGTCATCAAGATTGACTTTCAAGGATATCCACGTCCTTCAAAACTCCAAGAGTATCCTTGGAAACTTCTTAACTGAAGTTTTTCAGAAAATATGTAAGTTTATCGAAAGGCACGTCTGGAAGTTCTGTTACTTGGTTGAAGTTGCTAGGGTCCAAATAATCCATAAAGTACATTGCTTCTTGAATCTTGAAGAAATACTCAAAACTACTATGTCCAATATTATGTTGAATGCTTCAATGCAGTACCTAGTCATTGGATAGAAGCAGCTTCATCTTCATATGCACAGGAAAAATCTTTGTCCATCTCTGAAGGCGAATTATTGATAGGTCAATAGAAAAAAAAATCACGTTCTAAGTCTTCAAATTTGTTATTGGCCCATTCTGCAAAGCTTAATGCTGCATTCTTAACGGATTCAAAATCATCTTTCTACTCTTTCAGTTGGAACAGAGTAGTCTGCACCATCCGATAGGACTACACTAGCAGCACTTTCTATTTGGAGATAGTTTGACAGAGAGGTCGTCACTTGAAATATCTTAAGGAACATTTCTGCTGTCTGAACTGTTTTGACCTTGAGAAGATTTTTTATATATCCTTTCGCTTTACACCTAGCTTTTGCTTTTATATTTTCTGTAGAAGCAATTTTCTTAATTGTTATTGGCAACTCTATATACAAAGCACTTTTTGCGTTCGAAAAATGACCAAACTTTTTCTGAAAAACAGTGTGTTTTCTACCATCTTGTTTCCGCAATAACTGTAAGACGCCTTTGTTAACATTTGATCTTTGAAATGTACATTCGCTGATAAGACTCACTTATAAATATCGCAGTCATTCAGCAGAACAATGACACAGAATCAATGCAATTTTTTGTCAGATCACATATTACATGATTGAGTATATGAGCGTAACACCACACATGTAACTGAGTTTCTTAGTAGTTAAGCGGTTAGCATATGCGCCTTTGTAGTGGGAGACCTGGGTTCGATTCCCGGCGGGAGCTCGTGCTTCAGATTTCCCGTAAATCAGTATGTCCCGTCTCATATAGCCTCGCTGCTAAAAGGGCCTTTAAACTCAAAATCAACTGAATCACACGTGTAACTGATCATAGGTGAATTGAAAAAATCTAATATTGTCCTTGCATGTTACTTGAGCCATCGGTTGAATTTCAAGTACACTTCTTAATATCAAGATTCAACTTCTGCAGAATTTCCAGCAGTAAACCGCAAAGACACTGACCTGTGGTAGATATGCATTTTACAATGATAACAATACTTTGTTTAACAACCATTTTGACAACATACTGTAAAACAACACAGCACTGGCCTGAAACTACTATATCTTGAGTAGTGTCTAATAGAACAGAAAATATTGAGACTTGAGAGACTTCATTCGAAATATCTTCTCTGATAAGTGTGCTGATAGCATTCAAAACATAATTCACCGTGTTTAGTAAAAGTTATGCGACCACTATCCTGCTTACTTCCTCGTATATGACTCTTCTCGGTGACCTTATCTAAATTACTTTTAAGCGGAAGATCAAATTTGCTTAAGAAAGGAATAATATCCAAAAAGTTTCCATGATCTATAGCTGTGTCTTTCAGTTTATAGGCTGCTACATTTCCTCTGTAAATGAGCCCTCTTTTACCAATGAGTTTCTGCACTTTGACAACTCGATACATTGCTTGTCTGTTCTTCTCAACCTTATACTGCCGTTGTTTAACCTGCTCATGAGGAAGTAGTTTCTTAACATGAAGTAGTACGTTTTGTCGCGGATTAAATATCCGAAATGTTTTAATTAGTCCATGACAGGTTGTAATTTATATAAGTGGTACGTTTTGTCGTGGAATAAATATCAGAAATGCTTTAATTAATCCATGACAGGTTGTCATTTATGACAGGTCGTCAAAAGTGGTACGTTTTATCGCGAAAATTCAAGTGGTACGTTTTGTCGCAGGTACGTTTTGTCGGGACACCGATGACCCGACCTGACCCGTGATCCGACCCGATTGTCTCGATCCGAGCTGACCCGATTAACCCGACCCGACAACCCGACCCGAGCTGACCCGACTGATCCGACCTCACAACCCGACCCGAGTAGCCTGACCCGAAAATCCGACCCGAGCTGACCCGACCCGACCCGTTTGAGAGCACTAGTGAGAATAGCTGCTGTCACAAGGTTTATTACAATAAATTAAATAATCGAATTCTTTCAATTTCTCAATGACAACAGACTAATTGTGTTAATGAATCTTGAATAACAAGGTGAAGGAAGTCGCTGAATTCCTGTCGTGACGTCATGGAGTGATGATCTTCCAATCGACGAATGAACTCCAGGAAACTGGTCCGACATAAACAGTTTGGCATCCACGTACAGCTGGACTCGCAATGATGTAAAAGATGAACTGTAGTTGGTATCCCTTGTCTCGGGGCCCGGAGGTGGGTATACATGTAACAATAGCATAAAATAGCAATTTTCTTTGCTTTTCTTGCTTCTTTTGCCCTTTCTTCCGATTATCTGGATCTGGTCCGTTCTTAATTAATCCAGATAATTGTTGCTTTACTGTAATAAATTATCAAAAATTGAATCCGGATAATCGTTGCTCTACTATAATAGATGATCAAAAATTGAATTTAATTAATTAAAATTGTGTCATCGTTGTCTCGTATAGAAACAAGTTGTGACATTTGGATTAAATAGGCTAAAAAATGTCTTTGAAGATGACATGAAAAGTTTAGTTTTGCGCTGGAAGAAGTAACTATAGTTGAACAAAGGTTTTATTGAAAGCTACAGTGTAAAGTCACTTTGTTTGTGACTTCGTATCGCTTGAACCACGAGACCGATCTCGATCAAATTTTCAACATAAATGATGTTCGGGCCTGGGATGGATTTAATCGTTTTACTTTGACGGTGCAACTTAGGGGAGATACTTAAAAATGATCGAAAATGACCGATATTAGTGTCAAATCCATACCGTAGTTTTCAGGATTGCTGAGATGAACAGTGACACTTCCGATGCCGTTTAAATCCAAATTCAGCCCCGTAACTTTGGGAAAGGGGAGGGGGAGATTTATAAAACTGACCGTTATTAGTGTCGAATTCATAGTTTTCAGGGTCATTGAGATGAACAGTGACACTTCCGATGCCGTTTAAATCCAAATTCAGCCCCGTAACTTGGGGAAAGGGGAGGGGGAGATTTATAAAAATGACCGTTGTTAGTGTCGAGTTCATAGTTTTCAGGGTCATTGAGATGAACAGTGACACTTCCGATGCCATTTAAATCCAAATTCAGCCTCACAACATGGAGGAGGGGGGCATATTTCAAAATGATCGAAAATGAACGATATTAGTGTCGAATTCATAGTTTTCAGTGTCATTGAGATGAACAGCGACACTTCTGATGCCGTTTAAATCCAAATTCAGCCCCGCAACTTAGGAGAAGGGGAGGGGGAAGATATATGAAAATGATCCAAAATTATCGATATCAGAGAACACTTAAGTAATAGTAAAAAGTGACTAACTATCGGAATATATTAGTAAATTTTTCTTATTTTTACTCACCGAAGCAAGCAATTGACGCTAGTATAGAATAAAATTAATGAAATGTGTAAGAAAGTTTGAAAACTTTTCATGTGAATGAGCGCAAGATTTTCCCCGAGAGGAAAAATTTCTTAACTATCCCAATGATTTGAACAGCTTTCGTTTGTACGTGTATATCTTAACAGCAAGTTGAAGTATATAATGAGGAAATAACTAAACCAACAAATAATTTTAATTTGTTAAACACTTTAGAAATATCAAGTTACAATGAAGGCTTCAAACTTGATGTTTTTGCAAAAGATTATTTACTTTTCTTTTTTTTTTTATTTGTTAAATTATAGGAAGCCATAGTAAAGAACAAGACACTGAGATTAACTTGTGTTAACTCATCGGAAGATTATGTAGGTTGTACACGAAGTTTCAGATTACTGACAAAAGTTCGATTTGTTTTTGTTTCGTGCCTTATACAAGATACCTTACAAAAGATTTCGTTATGAAATACGTCTTATGTTGAAAGACCAAATTGCATCAAGTTACGTGATTTTTTTCTAATAAAAAAAGAATATCGAGAAGAAAACATTACGCAATTATTTCCCTAATCACTGAGCTAGATGTTCACAGCTGCCTGTAACTGTCACTTATGCATAGTACAGCAATAAAAAAAGCTTCCTATTACGGTAATTTCATAAAATGGAAAATTTTACCCACCTGATGGAAAATTTTACCCACCTGATGGAAAATTTTACCCACCTGATGGAAAATTTTACCCAAGATGCTTTCCCTACGGCTGTGTGAAGAATAATGGAGAGAATTAGTTGGGTCGAGCTGAAAAAGAATGAATGGGTCTTTGAAATGGTGGGAGAGGAAAGAACAATTTTAGATATATTACTGAGAAGAGAAACTAGTTGGGATATTGGCTAAGAATGAACTGTATCATGAGAGACGTGCCAGAGGGTATAATGGCAGGAAAGAGAAGGAAACGGCGAGGGAGACTAGGAATGGCCAGAACCAGTTTTCGGCTCTGAACGGATCCAGTTATAGAAAATCCGGTTCCGAACCGGTTTTCGGATCCAGGTGCGGAACCGGTTTTACGGATCCAGGTCTGGAAGCGGTTCCTAAGATCCGGTTCTGAAAACTAGATCTCCAGGAACTGGTTCCTCGCGGAACCGGTTCTGCCGGAACCGGAATTTTGTGGCCATCCCTACGCTAAACCCGAGCTGCTGGCAGTCTGTGAACAGTGTGCTAGATGAAATGGTGGAAGTGACAGGCAGGCGCCCAGGTAGCGGTCGCTTGTCTCATTTGCCTAAACAAACTGGGTAACTGGCAAACTGATTGGATTAACAGGCAAACTGTAAACTCATTTGGCTAAACACCCACTGGTGGACCAAAAACTTTTTCCTGGGGGGGGCACAACCGCGTGGTCTCTTAGCAGTGTTTTGAAGGTGAACTTTGTGCCTCCTTTACGGATCTTTGGGAGCTTTTGGATCCAGGACTGGAACAGGTTCCTAAGATCCGGTTCTGGAACCGGGTTTTCGGACCCAGGTCTGGAATCGGTTCCGAAAAGCAGATCTCCAAGAACCGGTTCCGCCGGAACCGGAACTTTGTGACCATCCCTAACGTTGACCATAATTTATTGACGATATCAAAACAGAAAACATTCGTGAAGACGAAGAGATTAGTGGAAGACCGTGGAACATGAAATTTCTGGAAGACCGTGGACCGTGATATGCTGCTTCTCAATTGCCGCATACCTATCATTATATTTATTTATTTATTTATTGTATATTGAACACAACAGGTGTATACCCATTGATAGTGTTCAGTACCTGCCATAATGGCACCTTATCTATGATGATGTCCAAGTTTGGATAGAGACTGGAAGCTGTAGACGAAGTCATCTTGGTGGCCTTCATATTCTCAAATATAAAGTGGAGTTTCAAATTCAAGAGCACGAAATAATCCAAGCCAAAGCTGGAAAGTATGGTGCATTGTGAATGGTCAATGACTAGAGACGCGATTTTGTGGTAAATAAAAATTCGCAATTTTGTTATAAAAAATACGCGTAAAGCAGAATAAAATCGTGAATAAAAATTCAATGTAAGAACACTATTTTCCTTGGCAATTACAATTAGTTACCTTTTATTTCACCTTAATTTCTACTCATCAATCACCATGATATGAGCTTATGCATGACTACATCAAATAATATTTGAGTTTTTAAAAAAATAACACTAAGCATCCTCATTGAATAAAAGTATCATTTAAAGAAAAAATACACACAGAGAGAACATTAATAGAAAAAAATAACTTTAGTGTTCACAGTTTACTTATGCAAATAACACTTAAGCATTGTTTGAATGTTTTCTGTTCTGTTTGAATGTTTTCTGGTGTTAAATTTGTTCTTTTGTCGGTAAGTATGTCATTGCAAGAAGAGAGAGCCTTCTCCACATCAACATTCGAAACTGAAATGTACACTCATGTCCAAAATTACTGTCGCATATCTATAACTGTCTTCTTGTAAGACATATTTTGATAATGCTTTTGTAGGATACTTTTTATACTGACACTATGTGTATAATCGGAAAATGAATATTTGTGGTAAATTTCATAGGGAAAGAATTATAAATACGAAAATTAGTATGAGTGAAACAAAATGTTGCTAAATAGACAAGGAAGTTTTATTTTCGTTTTATTGTTCTTATTTACTGCTCTTTTGACATGAAATTTGCAACGTACATTGCAAATTATACACATACTAAAAATGTAAGAAAAACGGGGCAAATTCGTTATCAAATTATATTCCTACAACAACATATTTATAGACATGCGACAATAATTTTGGACAGGAGTGTACATTAGTTGGAGACACTTCCCAGCGATATCTGAATGCTGATTTAACATACAGCGCAACGCTCTTTCCACACTATCCACTTCACCCGTAGATACCGTTTGGAGCTCGCATGTAAAATTTCAAAAATTCATGGTAGTCTGTTTTCTCAAAAATGAGAATTTTCATCACATTGCGTTGAAAAATTGTCACTTTTGAGTAAATTTCGTGGAATATCGGGACTTGTTGCATATTTCGCTAATTCGACTGAATTTCGCGTTTTATCGCGAGCGTTATATGGCCTAACAAATGATGAAAAAGTATATAGGCCTATTTTACGTACACAACGTTTTCGCACAAAACATACATTTCGCGTATTCGTGTGTCACCAAAAAATCGTGTCTCTATGAATGGCAGTGGCCTGTTTTTGGCCAATCACCGCCTGAGAGTGTTACAATTTGTGAGGGATATTGTCACGGAGCTGACTAATTGCTGTCTGACATAGGACATACGCGGAGAATTCGCTTCATTATGTATAGATAAAAAGTGACATTAACAGCATTCTGGAATAAATTCGTGGCGAATTATGAGATCATGAGACCCTATATAAAGAGGACTATTTATTTTGATATGCCCTTGTAACTTTTGAATTCACAGATCCAAATCGCTGAAATTTCGTATCGTGCAAATATCGAGAGGGAAATATTGTTTAACTATACTCTGTGATACCACTAGATTAACAGTGTTGCCAAAGTTATATATTTTTTCAAATGGCACTACATCATGTTATTACGCATTTCAAATCTACATGTAAAACGAACACTTAAAATAGCACACTTGTTATGTAGCGTTGCAAACTAAGAACGCTACAGCATCACAAACATCGGAAACGAACCAAATCTTCGGGGGTTCTACAACAGTAATAACGCAAGTGAGATGGACAAGGTAACACATATCCAAAGTATCCTAGTGTCGAATACTACCCCTGTCATCATATAGCGAATTTCGAACAAATAGAAGCAAAGACACAAAGAATTCAAAATTTAACTACTTTCGAAGGACTTTATTTTTTTAAAAAAAAGTTTAGATAAGTATAATATTTAACCAAGTAGATGGTTTTCAATAGACCTAAAGGTCATGATGTTGTGTATAGCAATTTGATGTCTCAAGCCATTCCTGATATATGAAAAAATGATAAAATTTGATATTTGCTTAAAATGGCGCATTTGTTGGAACTTTCTAAAACAATTTTTGATTTATTTTGCTTCTTTAATGGTGTAACAATACTTTTTGGTAGGGGTAATTAGAACCAGTTCTCGGAATTACATAATTTTGAACAGTGTTTCTCGGACTGTTTTGTACGAGCTGATGACAGAAAACTTAGGACACTACAAGTTCATTCCCAGGCCGGAGACCTTTTCCAGGAGTAATTTCAAACCTTTTAAAAACGTTGTGACAAATGAATCAATTTAAATTGTGAATATACTGAGAAGTAATGTAATGTTGTACGTTACTAACGTGTGTAATAAAGTTCTATATCTGCAAGAGTTTGTAATTAATAACCAAGCGGCGGCTTTTTTTTTTTTTTTTAATTTCCCTCGTATATTGCAGTATGTGTTATTTTGTACACAAGAAATCATGAAGTCGAGGTCGTTATCAGTAAACGAAGTCACAGATTCCATCTGAAAATGTATATTTATTTATTTATTTATTTATCGTTATTACCTATTACAGAGCTATTGCTCCCTTTACAATAGGTATTACAGGTATTTTTCTTATAAAATTACACAGTAAAACTGATAAAGACGGACATAACAAAAATAAAGAAGAGAAAAGAAAAGAATAAACAAAGTGAAAAGAAAAGTAACAAACCTATACAGAATAATGAAAGAAAATAGTACATACATACATACATATTGCAGCAATACAAAATGTATGCGCAAGGGATTTTCTACTGGGCGTAATTTCCAGACATATTACCAACAGAATCCTTGAATATGCGTCGACTTAAAGATGGATTCACAGTAGTTGAAAGGTAAGCCTTGGCAGCAGTCAACACGTAAAAGAGGCCATAGACGATCCACGGTTTGTGCAAACATTCGGCCATACAGGGTTCAACTGTTTGCACAAACTTCAGTTCAATTTTGACTTTAATCGCGTAAACATGTCGTTTAGGGATAGTAATTGCTTGTGCTTTGGAAGCGGAAAGACCTACGCAACCAAACCAGAAGAAGAGGGTGTGGATGAAAGAGTGGCTCAAGAAACGGTCTAAGTTTAGTCATCAAAATTTACCTAGGTAATATCCGAACTTGAGATAAGTTCGACTGTGGACTATAAAAATTATTTACGAATGGATTCAACTACATGTGGTGAAATACTGGAGAATTGATTTTATTCCTCACTGACTCTCTATCAGCCTTCTAATCTATTTTCTTCATTTTATCCACCAATTTCTCATATGCCGCAGTAGTAGAAAATGGATCGATCTGGAACAGACCTGGGCCAACCTAGGACAACTCACAAGCCCCTGGGAAAATGACCACCATGCACCGTGAGACCACGGTCTTTTACGACCTCCATTTTAGGGGTGTATTCATTCCCTTTTACGAGCACTTTTAAGGGGGTGACCTCGTTCTCTTTTACGAGCTCCATTTTAGGGGGTGAACTCGTTCCCTTTTATGAGCATATTTTTCAACTCCTATGTTAATTACGAACACATAGAAGAACAGATAACACATAACACTACGTAACACACAGCAGAACAGATATCAGATAAGAATATGAAACATAGAAGGGGTGTATTCATTCTCTTTTACGACCTCCATTTTAGGGGTGAACTCATTCCCTTTTTTCAACCCTTATTTTAACATAGGAGATAACACATAAGATTACGAACGCATAAAAGAGAAGATAACACATAAGAGTACGTAACACACATCAGAGCAGATAATACATAGCACAGCTAATAAAAGAACATGGCTTATTTTCAACCCCTATTTTAACATAACAGAAATGACACTGAGATTATGAACACACAACAGAACAGGTAATACATAGCACAGTTAATAAAAGAACATGGATTATTTTCCAACCCCTATTTTAACATGACAGTGAATACGAAACATAGTGAAGATTAGATAACACATAAGAGTACATAACACAACAAGGGTGTATTCGTTCTCTTTTATGAGCATATTTTCTTTTACGGGGGTAGCAAGACCCCCAACCCTCCTCCTTTCTCATCCAGGGCTTGGGACCGGCAATGGCGGAGTTTAAAAAAATAACATCATCATACTCTCATAAATGAATGAAGCATAATATCATTAGCATCAATAGTAGTGAGTGAGAATTTGTTTAAAAAATCCTGCATCGAATAACCAGATGCACGACATGCTAAATATAGGAAACAGTAATGTCCACAAAATTGAGATAAATCACCTTGAATACGTCTATTATTCCATGTATAATACAGACAGTTTCGTTTTAAAAACCTTATATGATGTTGTATATAGGGAGGTATACCATAGCTATCGAAATACTCTCCCACACACATATTAGATATATAAACAGCAACCCAATGTTCACCAGGCTTATCACTAGAATCAGTGTTTATAATTATAGCGGCTGGAAATGTATGAATAAACAAAGGTAACTCATCAGCAGCATACACACCAATAAAATGATCTTTAGGCAAATTTTGTTGTAATGCTTCATAAAGCTCAATTGTATTTAACATTTTCTTTCTTTAATTAATATATATTTTTCTCTGAAAATCAATTTCTAATTCTGAAGAGAATTCACCATAAATAATTGTTGTTACAGGAGATGGTAGTGCTTCTTTAAAATGAACCTCTAAACGTACACTTCCTTGCCGTTGTGGACTAGTATGAAATGCAGCACTTGCGCTTGAATCAGGAGTTAAATCAAACACCAGTAGAGTATAACCATTAGGATATTCAGCACGTGAAATATCATTACCTTGATTAGAATAATAAATACCTGAACCTGTAAATAACGTAGAATATGCTTGTACATATAGATTATTATCAAAATCCGTTTGTAATGGTTTGAAGGGGACTGGATTTCCATCAACATACAATGTAAAAAATGACATACTAAAATGTTGAAAATTGAATGGATTTGTTTGATAATTACCATTAAAAGCAGTATTAGTAACAAAACCAATAATAATACGTTTAGGCACTAGGCCTGAAAATAGATCTGGAAGTGTACTATCCATAATTCCTTGTGGCAGAGTTTCAGTCTTCACTTGCACTTTTGTTATAGGATATTTTACTCTAAATTTAGGATTTTGTAATACTTTATTTTGTGCTATTTTAACGGCCGGTGATACATCAACCTTTTTCACAAGCAATGTTGCATCTGTAATTACAACTTTTCCATCAGCATCTGCGTCGCCCATTAGACAAAATGTAGGTTTAGCTGGAATTAGTTTAATACGCAATTGTACACCATTCAGTAAAAATTTCTCCTGATTGAAAATATCAGCATGAATATAACCCAATAATTCAAATGACTGACTTAAAGCAGTGAGAAGAAAACGTTGTTTAAATCCTACATTAGCATCAGCCACACTGTCCATATGCCCTGCAGTATCTTTAAACCACATTGATGTTTGAAGATGCGTTGATTTAGCTTCAGCATTATAATTTAGTAGTTTTTCAATATACGATCGATATGGATATGTATGTGAAGAGTAGGAAATAAGTTGATTATTTAAATATACTTGCAATTCACTGAACATTGCATTGAGAAAATCATTTACAGGGCCGATTTTCTTATCGGCAGAAGTTAAATTAGAACCATCTGATTTAGTAATTTTACCTTTAACATATAACATTGTGTGCGGTAAGTCAATATAGTCATCCCCATGACCGGGGACTACAAATTCTATTGGTGCATTATCAGCTAATGAAGCCACAGGTTTATATGGAACTATTTTATTACCTATAATACTGGTTTGAGTGGGTAAACCAGCAAATAAATCTAATTCTGATTTCATACACTCACACTGCATTTTTGTCTTTTTTCTCTTTTCTTACTATTATATTCACACATGGTAAAATTTACAATACCGTATTACGTCTACGAAAATGTAATTTTACACATACACTGCCATATTGGAAAGGAAGTGGATTACCTGTACTATCTCTTAAATCAATAATAATTTGATCAAATTGTTTACGTTGCACAGTGACATAATGAGGATTATCAAAAATATGTACATTATTAACACCATGCTCTGTAATATTTGTATTCATAATACGTAACAATGGAGCTACGGTGTCACCCACCATTTGTGGTTCTACAATATCACTGTAAATATACATAAGTGTAGGTAGCGCTTTTTGTAAATCAGGTGGATAACGAGCATGATGAACAACTGCAATATCTTCTTGTTGAATATGATCAAAACCTAGTATTCGGGCTAGTTCAGGAGATAGGCGTACTTCTATATGCTTCTCTTGATCTTTTATTACTCTATTAACCTCAATTCGTTTCACTGATGCTTTGACTTTTAATTGTAAATTTAATATATCACTTTTATGATTAATTTGAGATAGAATATCATCAACATTATAATAGTGTCCTGGTAAGATTTTAGTTATGTTCCAGCTTTCTGTATTCATGAGACGATAATAAATATTATTTGTATATTTGGAAACATTCTGAAATGAACTTGTATAATGCACTTCAACAACAGCTGTTTCCCACACTCCTTTCTCCAGTACAATAGGTTGATATAATTTAGTAGTATAACAAGCAAGAGTATTTTGAGGAAAATATTTCATAGAACTATTGCTAGGAAGTGTGAGATAAAAACTATCACTTTGCTCCATAGTCAATCAATCAAAAATATCTTTGGATCTTTTTATCCGTTTCACACCAGCACCACTAAAATGAACTTTCTTTCTTTTTCTTCTTCCAGATCCTTCCAACACCTGATTTAATTTATTTTGAGCTTTGTTTTTTAAATTTGTTTTGGCTTCTTGCCATCGATCTTGTAAAGACTCTTCAATAGGTCTATTATTATCTAGTACATCTCCTGCTACATTAATTCCTGTACGTATCAATTCTTTACCAACAGTTTTTGCACCTTGTTTTAATAAAGGAAATACAGTACGAAATAAACCTCCTAGAAAACTACCAATGCCATAACCTTCTTGATATGGTGCACCTCTATACACGTTATAATCACTTCCTGCTTGGTGTATGTAGTAATTGAGATAGGGCTCATTCATCTTTCTTTCTTTCTTTCTATATACTTAAAAATATCAATAGATAACAATAGAATATTATTATTATTATTGCTTATAAGTACACCATTTGCGTTTACGGGGTGGAGGACCATCTTCTTCTTCGTCTTCTTCGTCTTCTTCTGTTAGTTTTCTAATATAATCTATTCGTTGAGGATTACCAATGTACTCTAAAGGTATATTGGCTTTTGCTAATAATGTAGCAAAAGGTTTCCAGCCAGCAACTGAAATATTTTTCTTACGACATCTAACAAAATCGGATATCAAATCCACTATATTTGCACCTGGAATTAATTTATTATTAATATTCACATTTCCATTATCGTCCCATTGAATATTTGGATTTTGTTTCAATTTACGTAATAAAGGTCTCGCTTTACGTTTACAAATTTCAGGGAGAGTAGATATTATTTCATCATCATCCTCCTCATCCTCGTCCCCTTGTTCTTCCTCGGTAGTAGTAGTGGTAGTTGCTGTTGTTGTAACTGCTGCCGGTTTTTGAATTATATTTAAATATTTTTGTAAGACTTCTCTATATTTTGTCCATTTATCTTCTACATTTAAACTTTTATTATTTAAAATTTCTTTCATTTCATCATCAAGATTAAATAT
This sequence comes from Thermobia domestica, assembly GCF_964235325.1. Classification (NCBI taxonomy): domain Eukaryota; kingdom Metazoa; phylum Arthropoda; class Insecta; order Zygentoma; family Lepismatidae; genus Thermobia; species Thermobia domestica. Next base: position 20,870,893 of record NC_137455.1, read on the forward strand.
CGTTTGATAATGATGTAATTTTTCTGGTGTGATTAAAATAAGTTTTTGTGCGTTTTGCATAATTATTTAATTAAACTAGATAGTATACCTCCAATAATAGGTGCAAGCAAAGCAGTAAGAAAACCACCTTTTTGTATAATTATTCGTTTTTTCTTCTGTTTTAATGACGGACCTTTTTTCACCAAATATCTCAGTTCCTTTTTATATTTTTTTAGCTTATTTATCTCTGTTTTAGTTAATGGAACATTTCCCTGTAATACGTTATAGGAACATTCACAAATAGAGCGAATTAAATCAGGATCTGCATTTTGTAAAATTGCCTTACGTGCTTTCGGTTTTGACTTTGCTAAAAGTTTTAACAAAAGTGCATTTTCCTTACTAATCATTTTTACGGCTATTAAAGCACAAATAGTTGTTAGAATATAAACCATATTACAATTATTATTTTTTTACAGGTACATAAACATAATTAAAAGAATCTGTTGGAAAGATATTTGTTCGAACTCGCTGCTCATCAGGAGTATTTTGTTTTAAATCAAAGAGTAAATAACCATGTGCAATTCGAGTTGCATCTTGATATGCTTCTTGAATAAATTTTGTATTACCTGGATACAATTGTCGTGCGAGATAATTAATTTGAGCTTGGTCTCTAGGATTTTTAAAACAAACAATATAATGACAATTTAACGAAATATCCCGCATTCCTTTTTGTTGATGGAAAATATTCTGTGTTATAAATATTACACTTATATTTCTATGATGGCTACCCTTAGTAAAAATATCTACAATCCGATGGTCACACTCACGCATTAAATCATCAATAATGACAAGATGTGGACCCTCATGTGCTTGAAATTCATTATTTTGAGGTAAACCTTCTTTAAACGTACAGTTTGAAAGAGTATCATACAATGGTTGCCATTCACCATAACACCATAAAATATTTTTAAATAACTTGCTATAATGGTCAAGAAATGTTTTAACAAAATATGATTTTCCACAACCTGTGGGACCTGCTACCATACATGTAAAAGGAATTTTCCATTCCATCTCTATTACAGATATTGTGACGACATGCTTCACCTATAAATTCTTGACTTCTCTTTTTTTACAATATAGTATGTTTTAAATCAATCCAAGAATTTTCACTTTTTGGCAGACCTAACCATTTCACATAGGCCTTATTATTTTTCTTTCGCAACACTTTTTCAATTAAATATGTGTTTGGAAATTTCGTTAATTGTAATTCGTGTCCGTAAAATCTTCCTTCGATAGGTTTATTATTTGAGTCTACTAAGTGATATGTCGGAGGATTAGTGAAGAAAACTTTAGCAATTCGAAAAATTTCTGTACTCCAATTGCGTGTAAAACCTCTATCAAAACCAGGACGCTTAAGTTTACTAATTCTTACATATTCACCTATCTTAAATTTACTTTTTCTTTTTAGCACAGAAAACTTTTTGCAATAGATGTTTGTCAATAGATGTTTTTCATTTTCTTTTTTAACAGCGTCAATAGGTTTCATTTTAATAGTGGAATGAATAGTATTATTATATTTATGTAGTAATTCCGGCAGAATGCCAATCCATTTATAATTTCCCTGCAGTGTAAATTGTCTCCACATTATGTTACGTAACGATCTATTAAATCTTTCAATAATACTTGCTTTCACATCACTGTACGTGGAATAATGTTTAATGTTATTTTGGTTCATCGCCTTCTGAAACTCTGAATTATAAAATTCTCGACCCCTGTCAGTTTGTAAAAATTTAGGGCTTTTGTTTGCTTTTCTCAGTACTGTTATAAATGCTTGTGTAATTTCTTTCCCAGTTTTATTTTTCACAGGAATAGCCCAAGCATATTTAGAGAATGTATCTCTCACAGTTAATAAATATTTGAAATTTCGATTAATTTTTGCTAGACCTTTCAATTTTCCACTGTTCATTTCAACTAAATCAGCTTGCCATAAATCATGAATCCCTTTCGTTATAACAGGTATTCGAGGATAGTTTCGTCTTGCACTTTTATGTAGTTCTGCAACTATTTGTTCTCGAACTGATTGTGACATTTTTTTAATACTAATATATCCAAAAAAAAATTATATCGTATTTACAATATACAAATCGTACATTTTACATCTTTATTATTATTATACCCCCAAGGAACAGTGTGTATATTACAATTTAAAATTTTTCTTTTGTCATCATACGGATCTAATGCTAATTTTCTTACCTGATTTGTTGTTAAATTATGGTATTTACTTTTAATTTCAAATTGTGTTTTATAGATCGTTTCGTTTTTAAATATACATGATTTATAATCGTCAAACGTAATTTGTTCTTTAACTATATTTTTCTTGATCCCTTTACATTTTTTCAATTCTTTATTTTCACCAGTTTTTATAGCATAATTTTTTGCTCGTAACCCAACATATTCAATCATAGGAACTCCACCTAATTCGTCTTTCATTTTACCCAAAACGTGTTTATTTTTTATGCTATATAAAGAATTATTTTCAGGATAATTTGAGGTGTCAAAATACTCATTCATATCTTTTATATCGTTATAAATATTGTTAGTTTTAATTTGGTAAATGAAAGAGTCAGTATCCATATATGCAATTCTAATTTTATCTCCATATCGCGGTTTGATTATATTATAATGGAATTCATACATTGCTAATTTTGATAATTCTAAAACTGTCGCTCCTACGTAAATTGGTTTATTAAGGGTTACCGATTTTTTTACCATATGAAACAATGCCAAATTATCAGCCAATTTTACCCAATTTTCAAACTGATTTTGCGCTACTAATTTTTTACACTTTTTTTCATTGTTAATTAATTTTATATCAATTCGTTTTCGTACATTCTCCATTGTCTTTCCGTACACAGAATTATTTAATAACTTATAGAAATCTTTTTCAAATTCAATTGTAGCATGTGCACGGCGTTGAGTATTTTCTTGAATATAAGATGCAAGCCATTTAGATTGACGAAACCATAATATTTTATGTACTTTTACCAATATTAAACCTTGTTTTAGGTAAAATTGTAATACTCTATAATGCAAAATATAATTCGATTTCGGTTTAAGTGTCAATAGTAATTTTGAATATTTACCATTCGGTGGAACTTCATTTGTTGGAGCACACGGAAAATCAGAATGGTATTCGTGTAAATCAGTTGGATATTCTAAATCCACTTCTAGAAAAAATCCCCATTCACTATCCGTGGGCCAATTGATAATTTTATGTTTGTCTTGCCAGTTGTCAATTTTATCCTCCCACCGAAAACCACCATATGGTAAATAGTCAATCATTGATAGTCCGTACAGATTGTTCATGTCAATATACAGTAAATAAGATTTTTCTTTTTCCGCATCAAAATCATGTACGTAAGGATTATTAGCTTTGGCATACCTTAACACAGCTTGAGTAATACCTCCGCGAATCGATTTTTCTACAAACATATACATATTGATATCTGATAAAAGTTCAAGTTCAATTTTTGTTCTATATAACATGGCTTGCCATGCCAACCCAGGTGCAGTAAAACAATTAATCGGATCAATACAAAAAGCATTTAAACATGTCTTTCTAAAATTCTCCAACACATCTGCTGTGAGAAGTACATCACATTTTAAATATAGATCGTGGTAGTCCCCTAAATTTTCACATTTAAACACACGCCAAATCAGTTTTGCATATTGATAATCAGTCTCGGAAATTTGTGTTCCATTCAATTTGCTACTAAACGCCTCTCTTCCAGGAAATTCAGTTTCTTTAAATGTATCTAAATTTGTTATGTATTCATAAAAATAAATTCCCTTACGGAGAATTAAAGGAAACTTTTCATCGGAAAAATATTGCTTTGTGTAGACAAATTGCTCAGGTTTTAATTTTGACACCAAATTTTCGAGACTATACGGTAGGAATTTAAATAAGTCTACAAAACGTAACTCGATAGGTCTACCATTAAAATTAAAGTGCTTAGAGAATGTTATGTATTTCTCAGTGCTTTCAGCAATTACAAAAATATTTCCCGGGGTGCAACCTAATTCTTTCACAAATAAATGTGCATCATACCCAGACAAATTATGGAAGAAGACAGGGATAAAATTACTTTGACGCTTAATTTGTAAATTACACTTGTTGCACACCGTGGCAATAAATTGACCAGTTAAATGGTTATGATGTTTAACTTTTCTATTGTCACTCGTATATTTACTATCACAAACTGAGCATTCAGTGGATAGGTTAAACTCCTGTAACTGAGAACTAGTTAATGGTATTAATGGTTTTTCTTGATCTAATATGTTTATGATTTTTCTTAATTCATTCTCCATAGCAGACATAAACTTCATCGATACATTTTCTCCCCGATAAATAACTAAATCTGATTTCATATAGTTGTTACTCCAACATACAATATAACCAAAACTGCATGGTATATGTTGGTGAATTTGTACTGTATGAGATCCACTTTGTTTATTTATAGGTTTTAATAAACTTTCCATATCTGCAATTATTATCACATCATTCTGTAATAACAATTTCAATTTTCGAAATTTTAAAACTTCTCCTTGTTTCGGCATGTTAATTTTGGTTGGAGTGTGTTCTTTACATAATTTGTCATGTTCATCTAATTTTGATTTGTTATAAAAAGATATTAAACATCGTCTACAAATAAATGTTTGATGAGTACCTAACTGATGTCTGACTAAACCATTTAAATTTGTAATTAAACAATAATGAGAGTTTAAATATAATAAATCAATATGTTTACCTACAGCTGTGTTTTCGCTTATATGTAATGGGAAAATAGTTTCATGATCATAATTAATGCCATATATATTAATGGAAATTTGTTCTTTAGGAAATACGGAATTATACATATGTTCAAATTTGCTTATGTGTGCTATTTCGACTGGAAATTTTTCAAATAACGGTAATAAAGTATTACTATATTGTATGTAATTATTCACACGATGTGGATTATCTTTTGTGGGATGCAATGCAGCTAGAATACTATACATAAAACTTCTATTATCGTTATTTTGAATATTTAAAACACATTTTGTGGATAAAATCCATTGAGGCAATTTTATATGACTCTTCAATAACGCATTGATATTTTTTATTAGACAATAATGAGAGTTTAAATATAATAAATCAATATGTTTACCTACAGCTGTGTTTTCGCTTATATGTAATGGGAAAATAGTTTCATGATCGTAATTAATGCCATATATATTAATGGAAATTTGTTCTTTAGGAAATACGGAATTATACATATGTTCAAATTTGCTTATGTGTGCTATTTCGACTGGAAATTTTTCAAATAACGGTAATAAAGTATTACTATATTGTATGTAATTATTCACACGATTTGGATGTTCTTTTGCGGGATGCAATGCAGCTAGAATACTATACATAAAACTTCTATTATCGTTATTTTGAATATTTAAAACACATTTTGTGGATAAAATCCATTGAGGCAATTTTACATAAGTTTTCTCTTTATGACTCTTCAATAACGCATTGATATTTTTTATAAGACAATAATGACTATTGCAATTTTCTTCACAATACAGTAAATCAATATGTTTACCTACAGCTGTGTTTTCGCTTATATGTAATGGGAAAATAGTTTCATGATCATAGTTAATGCCATATATATTAATGGAAATTTGTTCGTTAGGAAATACGGAATTATACATATGTTCAAATTTGCTTATGTGTTCTACTTCGACGGGAAATTGTATATTGGTTTTTTTAAATAATGGTAATAAAGTATTACTATATTGTTTGTAATTATTCACACGATTTGGTTGTTCTTTTACTGGATGCAACGCAGCTAGAATGCAGTACATAAAACATCTATTATCATTATTTTGAATATTTATAACACATTTTTTGGATAAAATCCATTGAGGTAATTTTATAAAAGAAGAAGCGGAAAGCGGATCATATTTACTGATTTTAATTTCTAAGTGATGGTTTGGTTCAGAACATAAAGACCACCCTGATTTCTTAATAGCCCTATTTTCTTGTTCAACTAAAATTTTATTAAATAATTTTTCTATTATAGAATTCAAATCTGTACTCGGTAAAATAATTTCGTTACCACTATTTACAAAGAATCTACATGTTTCTAAATCTACTGGTTTTACAAAAGTTGTACCCAAAGAAAAATTTACTTTAAACGATGTCTTAATTTGTTCTTGTTGTAATATATCTAAACAGTCTTTTCTTTTATTATTTAAAAAACATCCACTATCCTCATTTAAATCAGTATCACATTTTAAAATAATTTTTTTTAAATTATTATTAAATAGAGTATCAGAATTGATAATATTTGATTTAACCTTTTTTGTTGCCATTTTTTTTTTAAACTAACTCTTCAAAGTTACTATAATAATTTTGAACTGAGTTTTTATAATATAATATTAATAGTATTATTATAAAATGTCTTACTTACAAAAGAAAACAAAACCACACTATTAATAAACCACACTAATAATATAAACGCACACACACAAAAAATATCTGAACTTTACGCTTCACACGGTAAACATGAAGTGATTACAAAAAAACATGTCGGTCAGTCTTTTATACCTGTCTGACAGTATTACGTCATGTTGCGCAATAGTATGAGTCATCCTCGGGAATTCCCCTCTTTTTTTTTTATACCTTTGTGATTGATTACATTACGTTCAGGGATTCCTATCGTTGAATGACGACAAGTTATTGTCTGTTAAAGAGAAAACTAGGTCAATGTTTTTTCAAATCCGGATGAATGACGTAATGAGAATTATCTACATATGGCGGAAGTTATTATGTAACTGATAACAAAACACGGAAGTTTCGCATTCTTTAAATAATCATCTCTGTTATGTTCAAATATAGGTTAGAATCTTTGCTATAGGGTTCGAATGTATTATCTGTTATGTTCAAATAAGGGTTGAAAAATGAGAACGAGTTCACCCTCCCTCCGTAGCTATGTATTATCTGTTGTGCTGTGTGTTCATAGTCTCAGTGTATTCTCTGTTATGTTAAAATAGGGGTTGGAAAAGGGAACGAGTTCACCCCCCTAAAAGACCATGGATTCAAATAGGGTGGAACAAGTCTTATGTATCTGCTGTGTGTTCACCTCTGCTATGTTTCGTAGTCTATGTCATGTTGAAATAGGGGTTGAAAAATATGCTCATAAAAGAGAACGAATACACCCTTGTTGTGTTATGTACTCTTATGTGTTATCTAATCTTCACTATGTTTCGTATTCACTGTCATGTTAAAATAGGGGTTGGAAAATAATCCATGTTCTTTTATTAACTGTGCTATGTATTACCTGTTCTGTTGTGTGTTCATAATCTCAGTGTCATTTCTGTTATGTTAAAATAGGGGTTGAAAATAAGCCATGTTCTTTTATTAGCTGTGCTATGTATTATCTGCTCTGATGTGTGTTACGTACTCTTATGTGTTATCTTCTCTTTTATGCGTTCGTAATCTTATGTGTTATCTCCTATGTTAAAATAAGGGTTGAAAAAAGGGAATGAGTTCACCCCTAAAATGGAGGTCGTAAAAGACCGTGGTCTCACGGTGCATGGTGGTCATTTTCCCAGGGGCTTGTGAGTTGTCCTAGGTTGGCCCAGGTCTGTTCCAGATCGATCCATTTTCTACTACTTGCCGCATTTTTCAGATTCCTCTTTTTACAATCTTCACTCTTTACCTTCCACAGTTGAGGTAAATTTCGATAAAGTTCAATAAATTCTCTCCAGAATTCTTTATTCCTATTCATTGACGCCATAGCGCAAGAAATAAGCGTCTGTACACTAGGCCTCCTACTCGGAAATAAACCTCGTGTTTGGACAAACATGCCCATACACGGTCCACGTGTTTGCGCAAACATCATGTTCGTGTAAACAATTTTTGAACGAGTTCGATATGGAAAAAGTTTGCGCAAACGTTTGCACAAACAGTTCATACAGCACCACACACGGTCAAATTGTTTGCACAAACAGCCTTGTTTGCACAAACCGTGGACCGTGTATGGGCCCTATAACGTGTCGGTGGGAAGTCTGAAGTGTTAGGGACGCAAGTTCCATGATTTTTCGTGTTCAGGATAACGCGTGCTGCGACGTATTTTCTCACGCTTATACATGTAAAAAATGTGAAATATGCCGTGAAATAATAAACCGCATCACATGTTATTCTAGAACCAGGAACCGTGGAATTAGAGGACACAAACACTTCCAATTTCCTGCTGATCCATTACGTGTTCAATGCTGTCAAGACTTACCTTTTGCCTACTTCAAATCCAACATTAATTCAGAGCACATCTGACAATTCTGTTGTAAGCATGTCTTAAGAATTTTTCTCTGTAGGGAATCCCTTGCGCGCACATTGCACGTTGCTGAATAATGTACTATCGATGGTATATGTGTAACTTCCTTTAAGATGATATAGACCGCCATTCCACAGGTTTTTCGTGTTCAAAATAAAACGTGTTGCAATATAAATTTTCCATTCTTTTGGACGGCTCTACACTGAGAATAATCCGTTATCTGGACAACGGTATATTGTACAAATATACGGAATCCTTATGTTTACTACGGAAATCTGTAGGGGGCATACGTTATCATATGCTATATACGTACTGTCTTTTTCCCGTTTAGATGTTATATCATGCCTTTGCAGGATGTTTGACATCTAATAGTCTTCCGTAAACATGCGTATATGTATGTTACATACGTAAGCTGTAAGTTATATACGTTCATCTGTATGTGATATTCTAACTGCCTATATATAGTTCTTTCTTTTGTATGGAAAGTACGTTTATTTGGAACACTTATACGGAAAGTACGTTTATTTGGAACACTTATACGGAAAGTACGTTTATTTGGAACACTTATACGGAAAGTACGTTTATTTGGAACACTTATACGGAAAGTACGTTTATTTGGAACACTTATAAGGAAAGTACGTTTATTTGGAACACTTATACGGAAAGTACGTTTATTTGGAACACTTATACGGAAAGTACGTTTATTTGGAACACTTATACGGAAAGTACGTTTATTTGGAACACTTATACGGAAAGTACGTTTATTTGGAACACTTATACGGAAAGTACGTTTATTTGGAACACTTATACGGAAAGTACGTTTATTTGGAACACTTATACGGAAAGTACGTTTATTTGGAACACTTATACGGAAAGCACGTTTATTTGGAACACTTATACGGAAAGTACGTTTATTTGGAACACTTATACGGAAAGTACGTTTATTTGGAACATTTATACGGAAAGTACGTATAAAAATATACGTTTTCAGTTATACGTTTGCTGCAGGGTTGTTCGTTACATTGGGTTGTACGTTAAGTCCAAAAACTACAGGATTTATGCATGTAACCTACGGGCTTACGTACGCCGCATACGCTTTTTTCCAGTGTTGCTCTCAAACTATGTAGTCTTGCCCACAGGTCCATATGATCTTTTTTTCTTATTTTTATGTGAGGAATTACCTCCACATAGTAGACAATTTGTCCATATAGTCAGTGGCGTATTTAGGGGGGCTTCCGGCCTTAAGCCCCCCCTCCCGAAATCTTACTTACTATAGTAAAGTATATGAAATATCTCGCAGAATTTTCAAATTTTCAGGCAAAGCCTCCCCCCCCCCGAAAGTTAGCAAAGCCCCTCCCGAAACAAAATCGTAAATACGCCACTGCATATAGTATACCATTGTATATGAGTAATATTCATGTTAAAACTGGGGAGAGTTGCCACACACGCGAAACAAGCAATTGAAACTATACAAGAACTCATTTTGCCTGTTAAAACGAGGAGAGCCGTTCAGTTTAAAACGTTTTGCACTAATAACCAAAGATAGGACTTTAATGAGTTCATTATTCCTGTTAATGAAGATGAACGTTTATTGAGAGGAGGGAGACCCAAGTTACGTAATTTACGACTGAGGTTATGAGAGGATCTAAAATGCTTGTTCTTATTCTGGGATTATATAGCAATTTATTCCTACTCCTCCCGCCTTTGTTTTTAGTTGTTTTTGAAATGAGATGAATTTTTTAAAGCGCCGGAAACATTATATCCCCTTCCTCCCTCATCTCCGCAAAGGCTTTAAACCATTGTGACTTGCGTAATTTGAGGTTGGTAGTGTACGAGGCGATTCATGTTGATTGTTCATTTGTATGTCGTTTGCGAGAGAGAGAGAGAGAGAGAGAGAGAGAGAGAGAGAGAAAGAGAGAGTTGAATAATTCACGTGTGTGGAAGGACATCACTTCTTCCCCGGCAGTCTTCTATGGACGGCATCTCTCACATATATACACTCCACGTACCTCCAATATGCGTCAACTACCAACTTAATATGCAGATAATGGAATGGAGAGGAGGTCATTAATGCTATGACCAAATTATTTGATGGTGATTGTTGTATACATATTACGCTGTAGTTGCATTCACTGTAGTTGCTGAACGAATTATATAGAGCTCTATCGATCTTCATATTTTTTAATTGTAATTAAGTCTCAAAAACAATTCTCCTTCTGAAAATTATGTATTTTTAATGTTCTTTTTCCATTTGAAAACAATTTCAATATTGATTCTGATAAAAACAAAGAAAAATAGGTAAATACACAGGTATATGTGTCACTCGTACATTACGTGAAGGAATTTGGTTTGTATGCCATGATATTTTCCAGGTTAATATTGAAACCGGAAGTGGTAGTAGATTTCTATTTCATTTAACGTCCCACGATTATACTGTTTAAACTAAGGGAGAAGATGATAAAGGCAAGTGAATGATGATAGAAGAATCGGTGGAATGAGAATATGTGAGGAAACGAGAGTAACCGAGAAAACAAACGGAGGCGGTGTTGTCCACCACAAAGCTTACTTGGTCGGAGATCGAACAGAGACCCCACGCTCCAGAGGCAAGCACTCTACGATTGAGCCACTGTGCCCCCTACTAGATTTCTAGCGTTGAGTTGAGTTGAGTTTAGTTTAGCGTCCCTTTCAGCAGCGAGGTTATATGAGACATGGACCTACTGATTAACGTGGAATCCGAACCACATGAGCTCCCGCCGGGAATCGAACCCGGGTCTCCCATGCCAAAGGCGCGTACGCTAACCGCTTAGCCACGGAGGAGCTCTAGATTTCTAGCATTTCTGGTATTAGTAAAGAGATTAGAGTGGGATGAAAAATATTCTTGGAACTCTTAAATTAGTGCAGAAAACCACTTCTCGCTTGTTTTTATCCTTTTACTCTATAGTGCTTAAAATTAAAGCCAGAAGTGGTTGCTTTTGTACCATTTCCGGTGTGAATAGAAGCAACAGCGCAAATCTGTAATCAACATTGGGGGGGGGGGGTTAGACCGTCCCATGTTTTTTTTTTTTTTTTAATTTAGCGATGTTCAAAATGGTTATGAAGTTGAAAAACAATGCTGTGGAGGATCAGGGGAGCAGAGTTAACTTCAACATTGGGAGGCCGACACATTTGAGGCTTATTCTGGGGGACACCAATTTCATCTCACTTTCCTTTGTGGCAATCGGAAACAACTCATCACATTTCCCTCCAAAAAAACACATTTCACATCGGATTATTGGGGGGGGGAAGTTCCCCCAGTTCCAAGATTGGAGGGTATATGTCCCCCTCATCCCCTCGGGATTTGCGCCAGTGAATAGAAGGTTAAGAGAGATGGTGTCTATACTTGGAACGCCAAATTGATTCCGAAACTTTTTTCTTTCTTTTTTCTTTTTTTTGCTTCTCGATCTCTTTTTGTTTCTGTTCTATGTAGATCAATATTGAAACCGGAATTTGAAGTGAATTTTTATCACTTCCGGTTTTCGTAGAGAGATAAATATGGAGATGAAATGTATTCTTGAGACGCGTAATCGATTGCAGAAAACCGATTTCACTAATTACTACCGTTTTCGCTCTAAAGTGATAAACATTAAAACCGGAAATGGTTCATGTGTAAAACTCCTGGTTTGAATATCATATCAATCAACTATCTCCATTCCTAACTTCTGAGCTTCTACTCCCTGGCCAAAATCGATGTTGATCCATCATGTATTTCTTCAGATTTTTTTTTGTCTCCCGGACGGAAGGACAGACACATGGACAGAAGGAGAGACAAGGTAAATATATAAAGGAGTTTCTGTAACCAAAGTTCGTGAAATGAAATTAAATTAAATACTTCTGTTTAATATCTCACGTTTACACCCTTTATGCTAAGGGAGACGGATCAAATTGAGAACAGTCCGTTAAAAAATTAAATTTTGGGTCAGTTAAAAATTGAGAAAACGTTTCTTATCTTTGCACTGAGAACATCTTTTTCTCAGAAACGAAAGTAGAAATTCTCATTCTTGAGAAAGGAAAGGAATCTGAAGGAGGTTGTACAATCCGCGGCAAAAAACCTGCAACATGAGAATGTAAGTTTATTGCGAAACTACGCCTAACAGCACAGGGAATGAACATAACGTCTAAGTGGAACGAATCATGCCAGGATTAACCTCGGCCTCCTCCCGTGCACACTTATTTTGAAGCAAAAGACTTCGTCATTTCACAATAAACTTATATGCTCATGTTGCAGGTTTTTTGCCGCGGATTGTACAACCTCTGACCAGAGAGTTCGATCAGTGATGTCATACTGCTTACATTTGTGCCGTAAGATTGTGTTACTTCCGCATCCCGCGTCGGACAGGTCAAGACATGTTTGAACAAATTCCCGAACGGGCACGCTACAAATGGGCTTATCGTGTGTAAACAACACGTTGTAGAGTGAAGGTGTAGTACATGTGGTTCGAAACCAAAAATGGAACAAACGAATATGTTGTTCTGTTTCAAACTTGGAAAATCAGCGAAAGAGACTCATGAAATGCTGACAGCGGTTTACGAAGAACGTAGTTTAAACGTTTCCAAGGACGAGACACCGTGAAAGACGCTTCCCTGAACTGACCGGCCTGCAACTACATAGACCCCGGACAACGTATAGAAAGTGAAGGAACTTTTGACCCAGGATCGTCATGTGACAGTGCAAATGATAGCGGAGAATATGGGAATTTATCGCAAGACGGCGAACCTCATAGTGACCCAGGATTTCAGTAAACACAAGCTTAGATCCCGACTTGTGCCCCACATTTTGACGCCGTAACAAATACAACTTCGACTTGACCCCTGTGAAGACCTCATCGACATGGTGCATCGAGACGCAAATTTACTGAAAACCATCGTTACGACCTCGAAGGCAAACGTCGAAGTATGGAGCGGCGGGGTCCAGGTTCGCCGGAAAACAAGAAGGTGCGAGATCCCACATGAAGACAATGCTCGTGGTGTTATTCGACTCTGAGGTTCTCATTCATAAAGAATTCCTTCCGGATGGCACCACGTTAAATGCTGCTTCGTATGTGGAAATAGTGAAAAGTCTGCTGCAACAGGTCAAGCGGGTACACCTCTAGTACGCCAAGCAAAGCGACTGGATTCTGCTCCATAGCAATGTCCGGCCACACACTTACTTTCTAGTGCAGCTCTTCCTGGCTAACAGGGGAATTGTGTCAACCACCCAACCTACTCCCCAGATTTGTCTGCCCAAACTTTTTCTTGTTCTCCAAATTGAAATCAGCCCTCAAGGGCCGGAGGTTGTCGGACATTTCGGATATCCAACGTAATGTTACGACCCAGCTGAAGGCCATCCCTAAAGTCAAGTATGCGAGAAGCTTCAGGGACTAGTAGAGCCGTTCCCAGAAGTGTATTACCATCACGGAGATTATTTCGAAGGACAGCAACTGCTGTTTCACGTATATAACAATTCATTCGAAATATGACACATTCACCGAACTTTCAGCACAGAGGTGGTATAAAGCGAAACTCAAATATGCTGTTGTTTTCTTTACAAATGAGAATTGCGAAATGTCGTTTGTAAGAAAAGATTTTTTAGATAGACATATAAGAAACAATTTCTTAGTTTTAAGAAAATGTTTTATTTTAACGGTGTATGAAAATGAGCTGATCAAATTTCTTCCAATATTTCGTTGGGTGTCCTCCGTTTGAGAAAGTGTTCAGTGCTTATCCGTATGTAATTTCGAAACGTCCAACAGATGCAAGGAAAGCATTAGTGGGCTACGCGTATAGTGATCCTCGCTGTAACTATTTCAAGCCAGTAGTGTACTGAATGATACAGTTGTTGATATTGTAACAGAAGTTCTACTTTATAGTCATTGATATTTTTTTTAAAGGTAAAAGTTAGTCACTACTGCATCGAATGGCTTCCGTAGAAGTTGTTACTACGTACGCTAGTGAGATGTTGTTATTTGGTCGTTTGAATACTTTGAGAAACTGTTGGTTATGTCGGTTTTATAGCCGGTCCAGTCTACACGTTCCACAATTAAGAAATTTACGTTGAAAATGCGTGATAAGTGAAGAGAGGCAACTTTGGTTATTTTGTGTGAAGAAACTCATTTAATATGCTGTTCATTCTGCCTCAGTTTACAATTAGAAAGACAATCAATTTGAACATAAAAGACATGGGATTAGCACTTAATTACGTAATTCTGATTTAGAAATTTATTTTCTGTTTTGTACAAACTGAAAAGTAGGGTCCATGTTAACTGTTTAGCACTACGACCATGAAAAATGCCGACAAAACGCCATTTGGTGATGTACGTATAATATCTTTCATTCAAGTCTCTTGTTCAATTATCCTGTTCTTTTTCTTATTTTGATTACAGGAGCCGTGGTGACTCAGTGGTAGAGCGTTCATCTGTAATGCATGGGATCCTTGGTTCGATCCAAGCTCGCGTCAAGTGAGTTTTGTGGTGGCCAAAAACCTTGTGCGTAGATTTTCTCGGGGTTCTCCCGTTTCCTCCCACTTTCATCATACCATCATTTCCTTCATTTCTCATCATCACCGTGTTCTTTAGCCCAATCGGTATAACCGTAGGACGTGAAACTTAAAGGTTTCATTTCATTTCATTTTTATTTTGATTGCCTACTCGTCACGTTTAATGATTTTTCTTTTACTTTCGGGGGGTGATAGGAGGGAAGGCACGGCGATTGTGAAAAAGAAAAAAAACAGATATTCGATATTTCATCGTATTTACCCGTTTCATGTTCCTATATACCCAAAAAGTAAGTTTTTGATGTCTATCAGTGCTGATGCACAACTCACCTAGAGCCCATACCGCTCAATGTATACCTAGATCAAATTTTAAATCTAAGGTTTTTGTAAGATTTTCGAAAGATCGAGTTTCCTTCCTGTGTCCCAAAATAAGGATAGTTTACTTGAGGATAAAAATATATATATAAAAAAAGTATATCTTGCAAGCGATTTTGTTTATTTTTCTTAAATTAATAATATTTCATTAGTAATCCTGTAATATGGTACAAGCCGTTGATCGGAAAAATCCAGAAGAGATACACACATTAGTAATCCTGGTCCTGTAGTTTTTAGACTTACCTACAGCAAACGTATAACTGAAAACAAATGTTTTATAACAGCCTCTGTGTGAGTGTTCCATCTGTACGTACTTTCCGTATGAAACAATATAGGCGGTCAGGATCTCACATACAAATGGACGTATATAACATGTAGCTGACGAAGGTAACATATATATATATGTATATAATATACGGTAGACTGTTAGTTATCAGACATCCTGCAACGGCATGATGTAACAGTGCGTATGTAGCATATGGATAACGTATGCTCCACACTGATTTCTATAGTAAGAAAGAGGATACCGTATATTTGAACAGTATACCGCTATCCGGAGAACAGGTTTTTCTCAGTGTAGTTCACTCTTCAGATGAGTCGTTTTTGGATGATTTTCTCAGAAAAACAATTCAGGAGATTTTGTTTACATATCATAAATAAAGGTTTTATTAACAGCTCTATAATTCTTTAGCTATGAAAATGTCTACAAGGGGTAATTTAATCTTGAGATGAGTTCTTTTCGTACGATTTAAAAAAAATACTCCGACTAATTAGTTTATGATTAGCAAATAAATGTTCGATTTAAAAAAAATTCTACAATACAGCATAAGTTATTTTGTATGAGAAGGTCCGCAAGGGGTAATTTACCTTTTTGGGGTGGATTTTCTTTTTGGAAAATTTGCCGAAAATGTCTATTATATAATTTTGTTCGTATTTCTAAGTACATGTTTTCATAATAATTTCAGCATAATACTGTTCAAGAAGTAGGACCGAGAAAGTTTAGTGCGGTGGCCCATACTTTTTCTATTTATTTGGATTGTCTATACTTTAGAAACTTACTCTTTTTTATTTGGATTGTTTATTTTTACAGATTTCCTAATTTTTATTTGTATTGTCTATATTTTACAGATTTGCTAATTTTTATATGGATTGTCTATTTTTTACAGACTCGCTCTTTTTTATTTGGATTTATTTTTTACAGACTTGTTCTTTTTATTTGGATTGTCTATTTTTACAGACTTATTGTTTTTTATTTGGGTTCTCTATTTTTACAGACGTATTGTTTTTTATTTGGGTTCTCTTTTTTTATTTGGGTTATCTTTCTTTTACAAACTTAAACTTTTTTATTGGATTGTCTATTTTTTAGACTTGTTCTGTTTTATTTGGATTGTCTATTTTTACAGACTTGGTCTTTTTATTTCGATTATCTATTTTTTACAAACTTATTCTTCTTTTATTTTGATTGTCTGTTTTTTTACGGAGTTGTTTCTTTATTTGGATTATCTATTTTTTACACATGTGTTGTTTTTTTATTTGGATTATGTTAGTTTTATGTCTTGTTCAATTATATTATTTTTATTTGGTTCTCCTGCTTTTTTCCATCATTGAAGATTTTGTTCAAGATTTATTGGAACATGTACAAAAAATTTTAGCAATTAAGCACAATTCGAGAAACATTTCATGTGTCCTTTTATTTTTTTTTAGAAGTCTAGGGCTTTGATTATTTTTTTTATATAGTTTGTATCTTCAACTTGCTTCTTTTAAAACATCCAAGAAAGTGACGTTTCAAGTATAGTCTTGATGGAGATGAAATCCAAGTAAGAAAGCCTTTTGGATGATAAGAGCTCATATGGGAATAGGGAGGAAATTGATTGATCCTTGGGGGAATTCTGCAAACGAACTAGTATCACTGTCTACTGCTCCTCTTCCGCTCTGCCCCTTTTTTTTTCAAGTAACCCTCTGGCAACACACAACGTATTGACTATCTCTAAACCTTTGACAGATATCATCACCGCCATCAGTAGGAGTCACTTGCACAACATTTTCTGCAAATGAAAACGTTTCGAACAACCTTTTTTTGTGTGTTTAAAGGAGTTTTAAACGAATGGATCTTGCATAATAAATCATGATTAAATCGTAACCATTTGTATAGAATAAGTTCTTATATATATATATATATATATATATATATATATATATATATATATATATATATATATATATATATATATATATATATATATATATATATAATAAGTTCTCTACCGCGATGGCTCAGTGGCAGAGCGTTCACCCTTGGTGCTTGGGGTCCCGGGTTCGATCCCAGCCCCACCAAGTGAACTTTGTAGTGGACAAACACCGTGTGCGGGGTTTCCTCGGGGTTCTCCCGTTTCCTCCCACTTTCTTCATTCCACCATTTCATTCATTACTCATCATCACCGTCTCCTTTAGCCTAACCGGCATAACCGTGGGACGTAAAACTCAAAAATTTCATTTCATTTTTTTTTCAATTCCCGGGAATTTCTTAACGAGAAAAGAAAAAAGAACACTAAAATTCGACAGAATCGTGTTTTGTAGTTTAGATGTTCAACTGGCATTAATTTTTAACGGAAAATATAGAATGTAAAAGGGGGAAGCGGAACTACGGTAGGGGCTCGAGTGTAATAGTATGATTAACGTATGTGCCCTAACTACAGGGAAACTTGAGTTCGCTTCCTACTGAGATCTCATGTAGTTCGAATCCCACGTTAAACTGTAGGTCCACTTATCATATAACCTCATTGCTAAACGGGATGCTAAAGTCCAAATCAAGCAGCCAACCGATTCCGATAGGAGCTCATGTGAGGATTGCACATTAAGATGTAGATCCATATTTCGTAGAGCCTCGATGCTGAACTTAAAAAAAAAAAAAAAAAAACTAAATAATTTTGTCGCTATGGGTATCATTTGTAGAGAACAAGAGAGGGCAATTGCCTGAATTTAAGATATTTGCATTTTTAGTCAATAGTATAGGATTAAAGTTATGACAAACGGGACTCTATACTTATATTGATGGATAATTTTACCCTTCCCCTTGCAATCTAAATCTGAAATGAGGTTGCTGTTTCTTGCTATGCTGTTAACAAATTTCTCGAATAATATAAGTATTTTAGTTGAAATCTAAGAAAGTCCTGTTTCAGAAAGCATGTAATATTGTAAATCGAAGGAGAACGTATTCAGGTGAGCCTTATATCTTTCTTTTTAAAGAAAAAAATGTCAGGAGCACTTAAGATGCTATGTAAACATATATTTCAAGGCGTTTTGACCTCTTCCAATAAATGCTCCTTTGAGTACGATATTGCTACTAGTAGATATCGAAAATTCCATCCAAAGAGTAAGAAACAAGAGCCTTGTATTTAAGCGAAAACAAAAGTATTTTTTTAAAAAATCTTAAAAATTAAATGAGTCAAAAATGAAAAGAAGAAATTAAAATGTGAAGGCAGAGTAAAGGAATGAATATAGAGGTTTAAAAAATATTAAGATCGTCGTGAATTGATTTGAGACAAACGCAAGGGCAAAATGGAAACAACAACACAACCAAAATATGGTAGACATCTTTGCAGCTTGAAAGAATGTGGGTTTCATTAAGGAGGTAGGAATGTCTTTAATATTGCTTAAGGAAGTGAACAATATTATTATTTTCCATCTTTCTTTGCGGAATAAGAAATATTCATTTTGCAGTTTTCACTTTTTTCCCCGTTAGAACACGTAATTATTTCATTTCAGAATCACACAAATTGAACTTATAGTATGTTTTTTTGGGGGGGAGGGGGGAGATACCCGTAGCGGTGATTGGACGTTAAAAGTGAAGGGACAAGATATAATGTGAGTATTTGTATATCAATGTTAGTTTTCCTGCTTGTTTCTAACATTTTGTTTGACGAAAGGTTGTATAACTAATAGGAAATTATCTTTTGCAGTTAAAATACCGTATATAATATTTCATATTTTATTAAGTAAATTGACAAGAGCAACGCAAGTAGGTACTAGCCCTTTGTACAGTAAGGGACACTTCTGGATGGTACACTTTTGTCGTAAATTTCCATATGAATGTACCATCCAGAAGAGTCCCTTACTGTACAAGGAAAGGACATGAACCTGTCAATCACACCTAGTCCATTCGAATCAAACCTAGTCCATTCGATAAACAATATGAGGTACGAGGCGAAAGCGTGTATTACTATACAAGCTTTTCCCTTATATGTATTCCATTCAGCAATACAAAACTTGATATACATATTTCTTAACTCCAATACTATTTGTTTAGATACATTTGGATTGTGTGCTTTTACTCGGGACTACTCCAGACGGATTCAAAGTTTCCAAATGAAACTATACAGATTAAGAGGTCAGTTGAAAAAATTGGGGGCAACTGCCCCCTTTTGATCCCTCTAATCGCCGCCCCTGGAAATACCATTTGTTTTAAATCGTCTTTTTGTAAAAAAAAAAAAAAAAAAAAAAGTACTATTACAGAGAAATATCAAGGTGCAGAGCACACCGAAACGTTTTAATTTGTAACGGTAGGAGAAGGCGAAAATACCGTACGTAAGTGGTGCAGTTCTCATTTCTGGTACGTGAGTTGCCTAGTTCAATCCTACGCCATGCAACCTTATGGTCAACTACAGTGTATTCGTCGATTTTCTCCAAATTCTCCTGTTTCCTTCTGCATTCCCATTCCATATTTTTATTATAATACAACTAATTCACTTTCATCCATTATCCATCTCCTCGAACCAAGAGCGCATAACACGATGTAACGATAACTTGTAGAAATATGTATATGTTATTAAGGGTAATGGTCTGTATCTTATGATATCATTTCCTATGGTCTGTATCGTATGATATTCTTTCCTTTTTTTATGGCCAAACATGTAGAAACTTGTTCTCTCTGGGTAGTTCTATATATAGTGTGTGTGAGGAGGCCATAGTGGATGTCTGTAAGTTCATTTATAAAGGAGATTAATTATAAAAATAATAAGTTAAATGCAAAAAAAATCACGAAAAATACATTAGTTTAAATAAACACGATTTCTTGTGTTATCATTTGAATAGTTGCTATCTATATTATAAAATTGAAAGTGACTATGTTTGTGACTCTTAATCTCTTGAACCGGTCAACCGATCTCGATCAAATTTTCAACATAGATGCGTTTCGAGCCTGGAAAGTTTTTTTATGATATTTTCACTTTGGGGGTAGAACCTAGGGGAGGGGGAGGGGAGATTTATATATAAAAATAAATAAAACTTAACTCTTGAACCACCCAACCATCTTGATCAAATTTTCAACATAGATCACGTTTGAGCCTGGGATAATTTTTGTCATTTAACTTTGAAGGTGCAATGTAGGGGAGGGGAATATATATATATATATATATATATATATATATATATATATATATATATATATATATATATATATATATATATATATATGTAAAAAATAATAATGAAAGTGACTGTCTTTGTGACTAGTCACTCTTGAACCACTCGACCGATCTCGATCAAATTTTCAACATAGATGGGGTTCGGGCCTAGGATGGTATTTACCTATTCAATTTGACGATAGAACTTAGGGGCGGGGGAGAGAGGAGTTAAAAAATAAATAAAACTTAATAACTTATGAACCAAACCAACATTTTTTATCAAATTTTTAACATAGATAAGATTCGGATCTGAGATGTTTTTTTTTATCATTTCACTTTGACGGTAAAACTTAGGGGAGGGAGATAGGAGGGGGAGATATATAAAAAATAAATAAAACTTAACTCTTGAACCACCGGACCGATCTCGGTCGAATTTACAACCTAGATAAAGTTTAAACCTGAGATGGTTGTTGTCATATCACTTTGACGGTGTAACTTAAAGATGGGAAAGAGGAAAGACATTTACAAATGATCGAAAATGACCGATATTAATGTCGAATCCAGTTTTCGGAGTCGCCAAGATGAACAGTGATACTTCTGATGGCGTTTAAATCCAAATTCAGTCCCGCAACTTGGGGGATGGGGGAGATACATAAAAATGATCGAAATGAAAAGTATCAGTGTCGAATTCATAGTTTGGGCCGCTGAGAAAATGATCGAAATGAAAAGTATCAGTGTCGAATTCATAGTTTGGGCCGCTGAGAAAATGATCGAAATGAAAAGTATCAGTGTCGAATTCATAGTTTGGGCCGCTGAGATGAACAATGACAATTTCGATGCCGTGCCCCGCAACATGGGGAGGGGAGAGGGATATATAAAAATTATCGAAAATGACCGATATGAAAGAGCGCTTTAGTAATAGTAAAAAGAGACTTGACTAATGAAACATATTACTATTTTTTTCTTAATTTAACCCAATGAAGAGGGTAATTAATACTAGTATGAAATAGTTTTGAACTATCTTCATAATTTTAATATAACGAACTCAGGGCTATTATATAACCTAAAACGTTATAATGGGTAGTAAAACTAACAGTTTCCATTTCGTGCTTTTAGTAAATAAAATAATGAAAAATGTACGATAGGGCAGAAAGTTGTGGTTAGATCGAAAAGTTTGAAGCTAACAACCACCTAACACCAGCGAAGAACTTTAAATAGATACAGAATATTGACAGAAATTTTGCACAGTTTTTTTTTTTTTTTGATCAAAAGATCCAATATATTTCAATCAAAAATTTTCTTGTAGGCGTTATATCTGGAGAATTACATATAATATGGGCAGTGGCGTATTTAAGATTTTGTTTCGGGGAGGGCTTCGCTAACTTTCGGGGGGGGGGCTTTGCCTGAAAATGTGAAAATTCTACAAGATATTTCATATAGTTTACTATAGTAAGTAAGATTTCGGGAGGGGGGCTTAAGCCCGGAAGCCCTCCCCCTAAATACGCCACTGAATATGGGCAAACCCAACCTATCGCTTAACTCAGTATGATGTGCTTATTCCGTAGAAAATATGAAAATTCGATTTAGGGGCCGTACCAAAATTTTGTGGCCCTGATCCAATTGGCTCAAAACATCCAATATATTTCAATTTATAATGTTTTTTTCTTATATCTCGAGAATTACATATAGTGTAGCCAAACCCAAACTATCATTTAATTCAGTATGATGTGCTTATTCCGCAAAATGTACGAAAACTCGATTTTGAGACCGTTCAAAAATTTTGTGGCCCCTGATCCAAAAACTCCAATACATTTCAATCAAAAATTTTCTTGAAGGACTTATATCTGAAGACCTATATATAGTGTAGCCAACCCCAAACTATAAGTTAACTCATTATGACGTGCTTATTCTGTAAAAAAATACGAAAACTCGATTTAGGGGTCGTTCGAAAATTTTGAGGCTCCTGATACAAAAACTAATTATTGGCCAAGATCTCAATCTTTTGATGCATTTTTAAATACCTGTTTAAATACCATAGTTATAGTTTCACTGTTCAGTAGTTATGATGGATATGCAAAGAGTTCGAAGTAAATTGATTAACATGACTTTTCGAGGTTCTGTGAGTTCTGAAGTAATGTAATTGAAACTGAATTGAGCAGAAGTTAGTTTAAAACCGAAACAAAATCACATCATCATGAGATTTAGCTAAAAGTAAGTTTAACTAGCAATGTTGACATACTTGCTTAAAATAATCTTTTTGACATTTGTTAGAAAAAGTACAAGTTAGCTCACATTTTAAAAAAAAAAGTTTTTTTCTTTCTTTCTTTTCCTTATTGCTATCCATTGTATGTATCGTACCTGGATCTGGTCGTTACGATAAGTAACGATCCATGTCCGCATCGTAACGTTTAGTTTAACAGAGAAAAGGAAATTGTTTTCGGATTAAGGTGATTTCATCGCATCAATTTCTATGGAAGTAATATATTAAATGGATCAGTTCATTATGTCTTCGTCCACAATAGCGCCCATTATTTAACCATTATCACATGGTAATAAATTTCCCACAACTAATGAAGGCAATGTATGAAGTTTATAAACAAAAAAGATTAAAGGAAACGTATTCTGCTTTTCAGCCGTTACTAGTTAATATAATTGGATGATTCATTGTTGTGAAATGGCCCTGATATAAATTAAGAAGCTTGAATTTTCTTCTCTTTTGCCTGCACGTGCAGATTGTGATGCAGATTCTTTATAATTCATTGGGGAAATAAAGAATTGCATATTCAACACATTTCGCTGCAGAGTTTCTAGGATATTATTGCTTTAGGCTTACAGACACTGTTATGCGTCATATACGAAATACGAAAATCCTTATACTGTGGTTATGCCTGTTTGCCCATCTCATCTGTTCGCCCACCTGTTTGTCGACAGATATAGATCGGTCAGAGATAGAAATTCTCTTCTGATATAGATTTCATTTCTCAATATATTTTTTTTTGTATTATCTCCCTTATCCTCTACTGGAACGAAAAATTATGTATTGTAGAAATACATAACTTCAGATTTAAATATTGTTCATGATAGTAAAACAACAGAAAAAGGTAACTATAAGTGGTCTTCTGATATGAGTTCAATAATCTAAAAATGAAATGCAATTAAATCTTCCAGTTTAACGTCCCACCAGGGGCGGATCCAGGACGGACTTCTGGGGGGGGGGTTGTAATACTGCTACTTAAAATTACTTTTAAGAGCTCCAAACTCTGAGATGGGTTATATATATATATAAAATAAGAAAGTTTCCTCTTCTGGCAGCGGGGCGGTTGCCCCGATCGCCCCCACTCTGGATCCGCCACTGCATCCCACGTCTATGCCCTTTTGGCTAAAAAAGACGTGATTAAGGGAATGATAGCAGAATCAGAATATGGAAGGAAACGGGAGGATCCAGAGAAAAAACACGGATACGATGTTGCCCACCACGAACTTGGCCGGGAATCGATCCAGGGACCCGAAAGATAAGCACTCTGCCACTAAGCCACCGTGATAGAACATATTTATTCTCCCTCTAAATTCATTTATATCCTCCTCAGACCCGAGAAAAAAAACGAATTGTTATATTTGGGTTTCATTTGAAGATTCCCGTTGCTATACATGCAAATGAAGTTATTTTGTTCAATTTTGGTCAACTGTGGTCATCTCTGGTCAGCAGTGCATTGGTCGCTCCAGCGAACACTAGCAGGTTGACTGCCATGAGCATCATATGTGGTGCTAACCTTATTTCCCTTTGGGGCAATGAGCACCATATATGATGCTCATGTTGGATATCACAAATTACCAACCTATCCAGGTTCTTGAGCATCATATATGATGCTCAGTGTCACAAATTACTGAGAGACCATGAGCATGACAATTGGTGCTCGGTTCCCATTGGTACACTTTCAGGAGAAACAAAATATCGCGACAAAAATGTGATATAACTATCCATAATCGAGCCAAAGGAAGGAAGAAATTTATGGCCTCCTGGGACCAGTACCTTCAAATCACTTTGGCAGTCAACCTGCTAGGTCTCAGAGGTGGCAACTGCCGGAAAACACATGGTCGCTTGAACCACCACAAATCAAGCCCAGGTCTGAGGAGGATAAATATGAATTTAGTGTTCCAAACAGTGTTGGGAAGTAACGCAACGCAAGTAACGCGTTACTGGTAACGCGTTACTTTTTAAGTAACGTTTCCTAGTAACGCGTTACATTTTTCCAAAGTAACTGTAACGGTAACGCGTTACAAATTTTTAAGTAACGTACCTAGTTTGCGTTACTTTTTTCGCGTTACATTTCGGATGAGTAACTACAAAATATGTAGGTATACATTTTTTTTTCGGAAACAATTGTTTCTTTCCTGTAAGTGAATTTCTCAGAATGAA
Source organism: Thermobia domestica (assembly GCF_964235325.1). Taxonomy (NCBI): domain Eukaryota; kingdom Metazoa; phylum Arthropoda; class Insecta; order Zygentoma; family Lepismatidae; genus Thermobia; species Thermobia domestica. The sequence goes on from NC_137455.1 coordinate 20,895,943, forward strand.
ACAATCGAGCATGAACTACGTATGTCAGTGACCGACAGTCACAGACACACAGAGAAACAGATAAGTTCATAGTGCCACTTGCTGTTTTTGGAAGATGAGGACAGCCTTCGTACGAGGGAAATCACGTGTACTGATTGCAAGCACCTGGAAGATTTTGTCGTAGATTTTGACAGCTCCAAATCAATACATTCAGTGAGTGAACTAGTAGTGGAATGATATCGGTAGTCTATTTTACTTTGATTGGTGTTGTTTTTATAAAGATGGAGAACGAAAATATTTTTCCCTTCGAACATTTGAAAGAATATTTTTTCTTTAGTGCTGAGGATGATGGTGGACAGAATTTGAAAGTAAAGTGTCTGAAATGCCCCGGCGGAAAATATTTATCAACAGCTAGGGTGTCATAATTAACGATTTACAGTAAGGGGTTAATATGAATAAACTGTGTTTTAATGAGCAGGCCTACTGTATTCCTAGAAAATAGTTTGTTGATGCATGTAATATTGGAGTTCTTTCACATCAGTTTGCTTATCCTAGAGTACCGTTGATTATAGAGTAGTGTAATGTTTCTCTATATTCTTTATTTTTAATTTTACACAACAACATTGTTATTAAGAATAATTAGTTTAGCAGAATAATAATAAGCAACCATTTTTCTAACGCATAGGGATGAACACGAGTCAAGCTAAAACTCGACTCTACTCGCATTCAAGTCGAGTTTCGAGTCAAGTCAAGGGTAATATCCTTCAGTCGAGTTCCGAGTCGATTCAGTTTTGCGCGTCGAGTTTAAAGTCCAGTCGAGTTTGATAAATGACTCGTTCGTTTTAACTCGTCTTGAAATCATGGCTTGATTACACTGGAAAACGAAAGCCATGGAATACTTTCAGTGTTGCTGACGAGAGGGGACACTGCTCGCATCTCGTCTCGTCTCGATAACGAGACTACAAGAGATTTTTTTTTTATAACAAGCTCATCTCGGCTCGGCTCAACTGAGAAGATGGCTCGAGCCGGCTGACTTGGGGTGAACATCGGCTCGAGCTGGCTTGGTAGGGATTAGCCATTTGCTCGGTTCGACTCAACTGAGCTGAGGGCTCTAGCCGAGTCGGTTGGGTGAGCTGTTGGCTCGGCTCACTTCGGGTCGATAGTGAATGAGCTGTGAGCCGAGCTGCTCGAGTCGTTGATAATTCTAAACCAGGGCCGAGCAGTTTTGAAGATATTTGGCCAGTGCCCTATAACTATTAACAGTGTTTGGCTCGAGCCCGAATACTGAACCTAGACCCTCAACCCAAATTCAGAAGCTCGTGAACAATGTCCTTGACACCTTGACTTCACGACTACCGAGGTTGGCAATCAACTAGCTTTTTAGTATCCAAATACAAACCGCCTATCTTTCTTTTTATATACAATGTTGTTATAATTAATAATAATAATAATAATAATAATAATAATAATAATAATAATAATAATAATAATAATAATAATAATAATAATAATAATAATAAAAGTTGTAGTAGTAGTAGTGTTATTGATAATAATTATATTGTCTATGTAATATACTTGAAGAATGTACTCGAAACTACACACAGGATTTGGCTCGAGTCGACTCGGAACTCGACCCCAATTCGAGTCGAGTTGGAGGAAATTTTTCGAGTCGAGTTCTCGGGTCGAGCTCAAAGTGTCTGTTTCCAGTCGAATCGAGTGTCAAACAAAACTCGCTCGAACTTGCTCGTGTCCATCCCTACGAGTAACGCAGTATGGCATTTTATCAATGTTGCAGTATATGAAAATGTTCATATATCAAGTAAAAATTTGTCCTTACATTTACATAAAGCGATTCAGAATGTGCAATAATAATAATAATAATAATAATAATAATAATAATAATAATAATAATAATAATAATAATAATAATAATAATAGCGGTAGTAATAGTAGTACGAAAAATTGAAGTCATAATTATTTTCACATTTTTAAAGTTTCGGACTAAAAGTAACGCGTTACTTTCGAAGTAAAGTAACAGTTACTTTTCGGAGGCAAGTAACGCGTTACTAACGCGTTACATTTTGAAAGAAAGTAAAGTAATTTGTAACGCGTTACATTTTTACAAGTAACTTACCCAACACTGGTTCCAAAAATACGTTAATCCCTCTATTATGACCCGAAAACTACTATTTCCAGTCGCCATAGATCAAATAATATGAGAGATAGCGATAAACATATTTTCGTTATATATATATATATATATATATATATATATATATATATATATATATATATATATATATAAATTAAGCTTTCGAAAAGCAATTTCAAGCTCCATCCTTACTGCTGTATTGATGCCGAAAATGATAGAAATGCATTTCAATTCCCTGTATGAATATTATATATATATATATATATATATATATATATATATATATATATATATATATATATATATATATATATGCGTGTGCGGGGGTTTATTTAGAGTAAAGTCGGTAATATAAAAGAAAAAATAGTGTTCGTTGTTACCAAAGCAGGCTCTACAATATGTGCAACACGTTCACCCGTACGGGATGGCAACTTTCGAGGGAAGTCATAACTACTGTATATTAATTAAAATAAATATTTCTTGTTGGAAACAGACTTCATGATGGTGGTAGGCCTAGTTAAATTTAAGAGGATGACCTTCTGTTTGAATACTATACTCATAAATCATGATTAGGTCGCATTAGTTAAAGGTCATATGGACAGTGCTAAAGCAAATGGTCAAACAAATCCCAGCATGAATTGCTTCATTGTAATCAAATACAAAAACTCAATTTTCGAATAGCAGCGAACACCTGTTCTATTTAGTTAGTTATCACAGTTTTGATATAAAAAACTAGTCTTGTCTTTGTCACAAACAAGTTCCTTATCATCAAAGGTGGAAATGTGTTTTTTTTAACATGTAGAAGGAAAATCAAAAAATAAAGATAAAAGAGCTATTTGCTCTGAAATTGCAAACTGATATATTGAGATTGAAGCTCGATATTGAAAAAATGAAATGAAATATTTCAGTTTTACGTCCCACGGTTATGCCGGTTAGGCTAAAGGAGACGGTGATGATGAGTAATGAATGAAATGGTGAAATGAAGAAAGTGGGAGGAAACGGGAGAACCCCGAGAAAACCCATGCACACGGTGTTTGTCCACCAGAAAGTTCACTTGGCGGAGGCTGGGATCGAACCCAGGACCCCAAGAAGCTCGATATTGAATTATATAAAAGGGATTACCATCTTTCCTCTGCTGGTGTGTTTGCTTTATCTTTCACTGACATAAAAGGTTATTATTTAAAGAAAAAAGGGACACAACGAGATTGTATTTGTAATGTTTAGGCTTTTCTGAGTGCGAGCACCCTTTCCCTCCCCTTCGTTGATCATGATGGGGTAGCATACTTAAATTCGTGGCTTTTAAGATTTGTTTCTTTTGGAGAAAAGAGGGGGCTGCAAATTGCCTAGGGCCGACCCTGGTTGTTGCAGATTTATTATTCCAGAATAGATATTAATTTCATCTCAACTCTCATTATCCCATTGAAACCGGAACTGGTAGCAGATTTGTTTACCATTTCCGGTTTCACTTGTTGTTCTCATGGAGCTAAAGTGATAGGTAGATAGCTAGGTTTTTGAAACATAGCTATCTACCTACCGCATTAGCTCCACGAGGACAACTTGGGATATATATTCAGGATCACAAGAGTGGTTTCCATGTTCAACTTTATATCCCTACTAAAACCGGAACTGGCTAAAATCTGTGACCACTTCCGGTGCAAAACATAGTGGAAAGCTTTCTTTGATATAAATTCAGTGCTTCGTGTGCAATTTCAAATTCCGAAACTATACTTCTACAGACACATAACATCAAGGATGTTATAAAGTAGAAGTTCTGCCTATACAAGAAAATCGTGAAGCCATACGTCACAGTTTCGGCACCCCTATTCTACCCGCTCCGCCCAATAAGATCGCAATGATTTGAGCGAACATTCATGGCGGAAACGAGAGTAACCAATCAGACATGCCGATGCTCGATTGCTCTTTGGCTTTATTGAGTTAATAGTATGAAGATACATATGGGCACATTCTCTATCTTATAAAACCTTTGCATAAAATCGTCGACAGCGTCACAAACTGTCGTATCTCATTTTTTTAAACTTTTCAGGAGAGCGATTTTTAGGTTTTCACACAACTTTGAACAGCCATAACTCAAAATCTATTTTACCGAAAGAAGTGAAAATGTACCAAGTTATAACTTAAATCATAAGAAATCAGTGTAGAAAGTTTTATGGAATTTGCTTGTAAAACCTTGTGGAAAATTTGGCGGGAAAAAGATACGACAGTTTGTGACGATGGTAATCCTCTCTTGTATGAAAGATACGACGCATATTTTTTATACTGAGAACTACATTAATAGATGAATAATCGGAATATATTGCACTTTTATTGAAAAAAACGTCGTGTTTATTACACAAAATAATTTAACAAACGCTTCCTGAGATTCTTGAGGGTGAAACGAAATTCCTGAGAACACACAAGAAACACAACATTAAGAGCGTACTAACCATAACATAATATAATGCTATCAAGTTGTCATTGCCAGAGTATACCAGGGAAGCAAGAAAGTTGTTGCGCTTTTATACTATGAAAGAAAGCTATCAATTACAGGGTTTCAGCGGTTTCTTTATTCGGCAAAATAGCCTCCATTTGCTTCTACAATCTTCTCCCAGCGCTCAACAAGCTTGTAAATGCCAGTTTTGTAGAATATTTGTTCCCGAGACTCGAAAAACTCAGCAACTGCATTTTTGACGTCTTCTTCAGTCTTGAACCGCCTGCCACGCATAAAGTAGTCCATGGCCAAGAATAAATGGTAATCCGAAGGGGCGACATCTGGGGAGTAGGGAGGATGAGGTAGAAGCTCCCAACCAAGTTCTGAGATTACCTCCAGTGTCTGTTTTGCAGTGTGAGGGCGCGCGTTGTCCTGGTGATAGAGCACACCTCTTCTGTTCACTATTGCTGGCTGTTTCTGGGTCAGTTTGGTGGCTACCGCTCTCAGTTGTGATGAGTACACATCTTTGGTAATTGTCTTACCACGTTCCAAGAATTCGTAGTGCACGATACCGTTTGTAGTCCACCAAACACAGAGCAAAACCTTGCGTTGATGGATGTTCGGTTTTGCAGTCAAAGGCTTCGGATCATTCGGTGATAGCCAATGGTATGACAGTTTTTATTGTCATACATGACCCACTTCTCCTCACAAGTTAATATACGGTCCAAAATTGGACAGATTTTGTGTCTCGTCAACAAAGATGAACAGATATTCAGTCTTAGAACTTGGCTCGTAGCGGTCAGCTGGTGAGGGACCCATTGACCCAGTTTCCAGATCTTGCCCAACTGATGCAGACTTACCCGAATGGTTTTCCTGCTTACCTCGAATCGGTGAGCAAGTTCCTCACGTATTTGACTGCAATCATCTTCAATAGTGGCCTTCAGGTGGTCCATCCACTGATCCACTGATTTGGGCCTCCCAGAACGAGACTTATCTTGCAAGGTCTCGTCACAAGTTGAAAAGGTCTGGAACCATTTTTGTGCTGTACGTTTACTTATTACACCCTCTCCGAACGCAACACATATTTTTCTAGCTGCTTCTGCACCATTTGTCCCGAATTTAAACTAGTAAAGCAAACAAGCTCTAAAAACTTCATTTGACACTGACATGATTACGAGCGATTTTTACACACCACGATAACAAATGCGTTGTTATATTCATCGTGGCTGATGCGTCAATGAATAAGCTTTCCCAAACAGTCAAAACTTTCATGCTACGGTGACAGATGTCGCCGCAGCAGCCAAATGGACGCGGGAATGGTTCAAAAGCGCACGAACTTTCTTGCTTCCCTGGTAAAATTTTGCAAAGTAATTTGCAAATTGCATGCTTTGATATTGCACTTGACAAGGATGGCTAATGTGGTAAGTTTCTGTAAAATTGAACATGTTCAGGGTTTCGAATGATTGGAGTTGGGCCCAGACCCAATGATAACGAGTCCTCGTACTTCTGTGGAGATAATTTTTGACAAGTCTGCAAAGTAGGAACTTCTATCTGGTGGATTCAATCTGCGTTCTTTTCAGGGAAATAGTTCTGTAAGTGTCCTCAAAATGACTTGTCTTAAAGTGAATGCAGTTTGGATAGTCTTTGTTCACTTTCACTTCGCGCATTTCCGTCCAATTGATTGGATCTGCATTTTCGTCAACTCTAACTGACAGAATACAAAGACATTAGGACAGAGATCTAGTCTCGTACATCGCTTCTGTCAACACAATGAACGGTATATGGGTTCTTTTTCCTTGCCAGTTTAACAATCGGTTCAAGTTGCGAGGGTACAAAATTACTGCCACAGTGCTTAATAGATGTGCTTATAGCACTGTGGACTGAATCTCCCTTATTTTGTCCATGCCGAGATTCAAAGGATCAGAGAGAAATTTCTCTGATGTTCTTACGTGTTTGCACTGCATACCCCAACATAGCAACCAACCTGAACTCCTACTAGGTCCATTCTGTATTTCTCTAACTCATTCGTTGCGGATTTTAACGCGCCTGCCCTATAAAGACTTCTAATATTCCATGTTCCAAATCTCATGTCCATTTTGTTTTGCTGAGGTCGTGCCAAATTATCAGTCCTGGTCCCAGGGTTCTGTGAATGTTTCTGAAAAGCTGTATTTTTTTACAGGATGAGGTTGTTAGCCTCACCCAAAACCCCAAGCTGGAGGGCCACTCCTTGTCTGCCCGCGACTGCTTATTCACTATCTTCGCAGCTAACCTCTATATCTAAAGGCCTTCTCCTCGATCCGCAACCTGAGTACGCCCTATGCCGTGCAAATATATATGTATACAGCCCCGCATTGATCAAGTATAACATCCTAGCTTATAAGTTTATTTGCTTCGGCTCTTCCGAGCTTAAAATATAAGTAAAAAGACATTAAGAACAAATAATCAAGAAACTAAGTCTATCTGATGGATAACAATAAGAAATGATATAGAAAGCAATGAGTTTATTAGTACGGAGCTTTATACCTACTTTTGGGCCACTTTGTATATATAAACAAATTAATTTGAATATAGACGTATCTGTCCAGTTGGAAAAGATTTGTTGCTCACAAACTGTCGTAACTCAAGATACGACTGTTGGTGAAAATGGTTTATATGCTTCATCTTAAGATACGACACAGTGACGTCATCACCACCGTCAAAACAACGCACATTACAGATGTGTCGTTTTGGGAAATTGTAGAAGTCAGTATATACAACCACATAGTAAAATATCTCAATTTTCGATTTTTTTGAGATACGACACTTTGTGACGCTGTCGACGAAATGGTAGATATGCAGCTTTATTATAAAAATTATAGCCACCCACCTCTCTTTCAAATACCTTACACCTTTTCCTAAAGTTTGAATTAAATCAAACAAATATGGATTTTCTTTAGACCATTGATATCTATATTTATAGTCGAAATATTACACTTTCCTATTTACCAATTATTATTATTTTAAAAGCATAGAAATTACATCTTCCTCTATTGTTGCTTTTCAATAAAATTTCATATCAGAAAAAGCAATTAGAAGTTAATTTCCCCACCACAACATGGAAATTGTATTTTTTTTCTTTATTTTTAGTTACAAACATTCAGAGATAGAATGAATTAATTTGAATAAAAGATTGATTCGTTCATATAAAATGATAAAAGAGAGTTCTATAAAAAGAAAACAGATTTTCATGAATATACATGTTTTATGAATGATGATGAATATACGTTAAAACAAAACAAAAAAACAAGGGAAATGATCCTATTAATATCAGTTTCAGCCACCGGTGGCGCTAGTTTTCGTTTCAATTCCTGAAATTATTTATGAAACGATATGTTGTCATATTCACGAATGTGTAATTGTGAGAACTGTGTATGTTATATACCCAAGGAACAGGCCGGTAGCCAGCTCAAAAATACAGGGGGGGAGCGGCTGAATTTAGAGAGGGCCCGATCCAACCATATTATAGTTTTTCACGATACTATAGTTCATTTCCAAGCCTACCGTGAAAATTTTAGGGGGGACAGCAAAAATTTAGGGGGCGCCCCCCCTAGACCCCCTGGATACGGGCATGCCAAGGAAAACGAATCCAAAACTGAAAATTATATAACATCATTAGCGTTTAATGGAAACAAATCCAAAGATTACCATATGACATATTCCAGGTGACGAATGTCATTAAGATAAACAAAGTGTTGTAGGTTAATAAAATTTCTCATGCTTAATTTTTGAGATAATTTTAAAAAAACGATTTTTTGTGGACCTAAAAATTGATGCTGAACGGTAAACAAACCACTAATTAATATCATTCTTTCAGTTTAATGTTCCACAATTGGTCTCTTTAGGCTAAAGGAAACGATGATTAAAGCAAGTGAATAATGATGCAAGTATTGATGGAATGAAGATGTGGGAGAAAACGGGAGTACACCGAGGAAACTCACGGATACGATATTATATTAATTTAGTTGGTCGAGGATCGAACCAGGGACTATAGGCACCAGAGGTAAGAGCTATACTACTAAGCCACCATACCCTTTGCCGTTTAACCCCTTGCCTTCCAGTGACATACACTTGGACGTCATAAATTAGTCCGTTGCAAAATACCAGTGACATCTATGGGAGATATCATGAAATCGTATTCTTTAAAAGCCAGCCGTGTTAATCTTGGAGATGATGAGAATTTTTTTAGCCGATGCAAGGCACGTGATAGTTCTACTATTTACTGGCAGAAAAGAAAACAAAAGTTTTGTCAGTAGATGGCAGCAGTGTTTCAGAAACAAGGTTCTGTGGGGCACACATGCATTCCGGGGGTGAACTGCTGGTACTACTTCATTTATTATTATATTAAAGACGTTATATTTTGGTCTCCTCCGGGGGAAGGGGCACTCTCAGAGCTTCGGGGGGAGCAGTGCACCCCCAAAAAACATGTCTGGAAGAAACACTGGATGGCAGACCTAAGTGAGCATTGAATTACGACACACATATGTTTGTTTTGACGATAAACAATTGATAACTTCGAGATCGTATTTCGAGATCAGGAAAACAAAAATCAAAAAACTTTGTCCATGATGTCAGTATTGTCAACCTGAAGCAGCTTAAAATCTCTTCAGGTCATCAAAATGTCCCTTCTTCAGTCCAAATGTTCCACAATGCACACACACACAACACACACACACACACAAACACACACACATATATATATACACAATGTGTCCATAAAGTATGGATACATAGGGAATTCTAATAATTTGTTTTTGTTTTTCCAGCTTGAATAATAGCTCTGTCTAAAGAAGCACGTGTCGAGTTGGTACTCTTAGCTGGACGAGAAGGATCGTCGTATCACAAAATTGCAGAAGAATTTAACCTTCTACACTCTCATCGTCAACCTATTTATTTTACTGCCGTCGGAAAATTAATCGCCAAGTTTAAAGAAACAAGCAGTATGTTGGACAAACCCGTTACGAACGACCAGACTTCAGACGAAGCGAAAGAGGCTGTCTTGGCTAAGGTTTATGCTAGCCTAAGGAAATCGCCTTGTCGGGACATCCACGGAGTTGGGTGCTCCAAGGTCAACCATCCACAAAATCCTGGCAGAGGAGAAGTTTCGTCCGTACAAGTTACAGATAATGCATCACTTAAATGAAGATGACCCCGATAGACGCATGCAGATGTGTGGCTGGTTTGCAGATAAATTGGATGAAAATATCAATTTTACAAAGGACTGTGTGTTGTTCAGTGAGAAAGCTGAAAGAAAAAATTTTCTCAATGAAGATTGGAAGTTTAAACCACCTGACAGAACGCATTACCAGTCAGTGTGCTGAATTGGACGGCAATTCAGACCTATTCCAGCGAGTTCACCTTAACCTTGCAAAGCGCATCAAATTATGCATTGAAGAGCACGGAAATCACGTTGAAAATATTATTCATGAACGCTAAATTGACTAAAATGTGCTTTTTCCCCACGTACCCAAACTTTATGGACACCCTATATATATATATATATATATATATATATATATATATATATATATATATATATATATATATAAGTAATGTGAATGCACTCCTTGCGTGTGTATAATAACTATATCCTATATAACGGTTTAGATGGTCTTTTAACAATAAATGACAACCTGGTATTACAGCACGAACATAGGAAAATGACACTTGGAACGCAAGGGGGTAGAATAAAACTGATACTAAAATTTACCTTCATTAATCTTTTCATTCTGACACTAGTAACACGACATTACACAGTTAATGAGATAGTTACGAGACTAGATTTGGGTCTGTCTCGTCTCAAAAAAAGATATAGAGACATTGCTTTGTCGTCTCGAAAAGTATATTTCTCTTCGAAGAGCTGTGTCTCGTCTCGAATGAAACACTACTTCATACATGTACAGTCAGAAACAATATTAAGTATAGGTTGGAAATATACAAAATGATAGCTCCAAACTATACTTAGACCTCTAATATTATTTTTGACTAATTGATAGAACAAAACGACATAAACAAAATAAAAGGCGTGAGTGTGAGCCATGTCTCCTTGATTAACCCTGTATAAACAGTCTTGTTTAAGAAATAAACACTAGACATCTACCTGTGATTAAAAGACATATTCTCTCAATCGTATATAGTGGCCTCGCGTAACGTAGTTGCTGACGCTTTCGTCAACAGGTTTGATTTCCGGTGGAGACACACCGTCGAAAAAGTGTGAAAGCTTTTTCGGGCCAACAATCCTGAGTGAGGTTTTACTGAGTTTTCCTCATTTTCACACCAGGCAAATGCTGGGATTGTACCTAAGATACAGGTCCCAGGCCGCTTCCTTCCTTCCCTTTCCTCGGATAATGTGATCGCTGAGGGACATCATTCCTCATACATGACGGGCTAACATGGTTATAGATGCCGAAAATACAGAAATCTAATTCCTAATCCTAATCCTAGTGACGGGCTAAAATGGCCATAGATGCCGAAAGACCAGAAATCTAATTCCTAATCCTAGTGACGGGCTAAAATGGCCATAGATGCCGAAAGCCCAGAAATCTAATTCCTAATCCTAGTGACGGGCTAAAATGGCCATAGATGCCGAAAGCCCAGAAATCCAACTCCTAATCCTAATCGTAGTGACGGGCTAAAATGGCCATAGATGCCGAAAGCCCAGAAATCTAATTCCTAATCCTAGTGACGGGCTAAAATGGCCATAGATGCCGAAAGCCCAGAAATCTAATTCCTAATCCTAGTGACGGGCTAAAATGGCCATAGATGCTGAAAGCCCAGAAATCTAATTCCTAATCCTAATCCTAGAGACGGGCTAAAATGGCCATAGATGCCGAAAGCCCAGAAATCTTATTCCTAATCCTAATCCTAGTGACGGGCTAAAATGGCCATAGATGCCGAAAGCCCAAAAATCTAATTCCTAATTCTAATCTCAATTGTATATAGAAAATTTGATAGTTTCTAAATAAGGCCTACTTCATTATTCTTTACAAAGTATGTGTTCTATTCACTTGTCTAAATTTAACGTAAATTAATTTTGAATAATAATGTCTAGAATTGCTTAAAATAATTTAACTTATTCATTGGTTGGTGGCCGGAGAACGATTGAATACTTCAAACTACGTAAACTTACAAGTAACACTGTACACAACGTAAACGAGTTTACGTTGTCGCAGTCTACCTAAACAATGTGAAAATTTGAAGTATTTTCCCTCACCTTTCATTCCATACTCAAAATTTAAGTAAGATGAATATATAATTGAAAAGGGATATTTTAAAATGAATTGATATTTTAAGTCCTCAGATTTGTCGAGTTTAGTATACTTTAGTGTGTAGTACTTTAGTTTCATTTTAGCGTTGAGTTCCACGGCGAATTAGCATTTTGAATCCTGGGTATTATACTAACCCGCTAATCTCAACAGCCCTGCGGGGTAGTCTCTCAAGCACGAATGCTATCCATAATATTTCTCCCATAAGAATACATGGTAAACTGGTTTTTGATTGTCCATATCTTGGGATCAACTGGATGGATCATGCCCATTAAGATGGATCACCACCCGGAAGTGAGTACATATTTAAGCTCATTTCCTTAACTACTGCGCAAAGAAACGTTATATATTATAAATATTGCATTATAAGATAAAGTTATATTTCAGCTACAACACAAGACACTGATTCATTTTGTTGTGTCTTCTGATATCGAAAAAGGTAACAAATAAAAGAAAATATTTGATTTGTTTTACAATGAGCACACAAGATGGCACTTGCTCTTAGATCTTACTAGAAGTGCTCATTTTTTTGAAATGTTTGTTTGAATGTGTAAAGTACTTTAAAGTAACGATCTTATTACAAAATAGATATATTGTTTGATCGTTTTTCGTGTTACGTTTCACATTTTATTTAAGTATTAATTTACATTTAAGGAAATAGATTTTGAGAAGAAACTTGAAAAAGAACGCCATAATGCGTTGTTGCCAAATTTGTACGTTTAATTTCTGGATTCTTGCGTTGCATTTCAAGAAGCGGAACTTAGCTGTGAATTGCGATAAGGGTCGAAAACTAATTTCTCCAGTAAGGATCCAAGCAGAATTTCATTATTACTTCTTTTATTATTTGGCACCAGTAAACACTCGACCCTACCTGGCAACGCCGCACTCTTCAAATAGCGTTTAGCACAGCACCGAGAACACCTAGTGATCCACCTTCGATTCCTCACTTGTCAGCCTCTACATCCTGGCCATAATTGATGGTAATCCATCGAGTAGTTCCTTCAGATGGTCACAAGGGCATGTAGGGTAAATTTATAAGAGTTTTTAATAAACCAAAATCCTTAGGAACCAAGTAAAGAAGAAGCAAATATTTAAGAATAATATTGTGATGTTGGGCATTAAGTATGAAATTATTGTTGGTTCAATCCACAGTGAAAGTACAAGTACAGTAAGTACCTTGGATACAAACCCGGGTATACTTGTTCGGATTAATGAAGTGCAGATGTCACATTTACTCTTTCCCAAGTAATTCTGGGTTAACTTGACAAATTTATTTCTATGTTAAACCCAGTTGACTCGCTTTATTGAAAGAAAATAAGTGCTTATTATCATATAGATACCATCTTGATTTAGTTTCTGACACTTGAATTTTACGTCTGTCTAGTACAACGAAGATTGTTGGTACTTCTTTCAAAGTTTTTAACAATAAAAAAAAGTTCCAACTTTTTTTTCTCTCAATATAAGTGATAATGAAAGTTACCAGAAACCAACGGCTTCACTGGCGTTTCGATCGATGTTTTATCAGTATTGGATAAGCACTTGCAGGAAAAGAAATGGTTATTTTTTCTCTTCCTTTACTTCTTGAAGTTTTCTCGTACTTCGCAGGTTAGGGCTATAATTCAAAGTCAATAAGAGAAAACTTTGGAACTCGCTGCGTAAACTTTGCTTTATTGATGTTTGAGTGGCGCTTAGAAAATACTCAGCTTCTGCAGTAAGATATGAGTCTCCATTACTCCCCACTACAAGAAGCCACCATTGCATAAAATACGACATAAAAAGCGAGGAAATGATCTTTTAAGTTGTAAGAAGTAAGAAAAAAGTCATAGATTAATGTTATTAAAGGCCACAGGAAAAGATCAAAGTTCTCGTAAAATTTGACAAATCCGATTCAGCTTGACATCTTTTGGTCTTTCAAACTTAGTTTCTGTAAACAATTGAAGTAATTTCATTTTTACATGTTATCGATACTAAGTAACGGTCGGCCGGTAATGATAGGCCTACTTTAGGACTTAGCTTTCTGGGCTTTCGACATCTATGGCCATTTAGCCTGTCACGTATGAGGAATCACGTCCCTTGGCAAGCACACGATCCAGGGAAAGGGAAGGAAGGAAATAGTCTGGGACCATAAGTTGTGTACCACCCCGACATTTGCCTGCTGCGAATGAGAAAAACCGAGGAAAATCTTATTCAGTATGGCCGGCCTGAAAAACTTTGTACACTTTTTCGACTGAGTGCCCCCACCAGGAATCGAACACACCGGGACCGCTCACACCGAAGGCGAGAGCATTAGCGGGGTCACTAGGCCTACTTTCCATTATGCCCTTTGCCGAACGTAGGGTCAGCTTGACCTATCAAAATTTTGACGAGTTTTAAATCAAAACATATTGTAATTTTTACATTTCTACTGGAATTGAGAGTTTTAGATTGGGCTAGCTTGGACTATTTAGTAAAGCAAGATAGCTTTTAAGTACTTGTAGATGATATTAACCTTATGACGCCAACCTGGGGTCCGTGCGGACCCCAGGCTTCATTATATTCATATATTTTCTCTGTTTGTTTCAATTTCTTATCCACGACTTAGGACATCTCTTCTTAATATGTTTTCAATTCACTAATAACAATTTACTTGTTGTACGCTTTTGTATTTAGAAATTAGAAACATATTTAAGAACGAAAACGTATTTAGCACACCTGGGGTTCATACGGACCCCATGGTTTTCCATGCTTCCATATGCGCAGATATATAAATAAAGCTTGCTAATTGGTAGTTCCTAACAACGACAACATAAATGAAAGTAAATATTTATTCCTCTAACAAGTGAGTTGTGTTGTTTTAAAAATTGTCAGAGATGGCAGCACTATCTTTGTGTTATTATTCTATTAGAATTTGGATACCTTACTGGATGTTAGTATACACATATTTTTGAAACAAATAAATTCTCTTTAACAAAACATGTACTTCCTGTATAATATTTATGAGGAAATTGTTCAATTTTATTTGTATTTCAATGTTGTCGGAGTATATTACTACTCAAATATACAGAAAACGATGCGTTTCAGGCAAAATTACAATGAGAAAGTTATGTTATTTAGTTGCAGTGTCTCGTCTAGGACTGCCTAAAGAAAGCGTTCTGCGGATGTTAGAAGTAACTAATAGCAAAGCAACTGAGGTTGAATCGGACGACAGCCATTACGAGTATGAACGTGAATTGTCTGAGGAAGGGAAGGGAGACTAAACTACCGATAGCTCTAATGAGAGTGACATGGACCTGTTTTCTGATTATGACCCTCCACAGCGTTCTAGCCGAATTTTAGACATGTCAACAGAGCACGGAACAAAGACTACAGAATTTACACCTCCACGTGGAAAAAAAAATCAAGTGCACAGGACCCACCAGAACACCAGACATTGGCAGAAAATGTCGTCAAGGAACTCAAACCAGCGGAATTAGGTATTCAGAATGAACTACCTGCCTTCCAAGTTTTCAACCTCCAGAATCAGCAAATCTAATTGTGCAGGAAACAGAAGCTCGAATCTATGTTGAGAAAGCAAAGGAGTAAACCTCAGAAAACGACGAAACTGAAATATATGCGTTCATAGACTTCATTATTTTGGCCCTATTGTCAAAATCGGCAGAAGAAGGCTTGAATTAATTGTGGCCAAGTGAAAATGGACGTCCAATATTCCAAGCAACGACGTCGCTGAATCGTTTCAACTGTCTCCTTAGCTTTTGTTGATTTCATAATATTCAAACTAGTCAAGAGAAACTGGAAACAGATAAGTTACCAGCATTCCGTGAACTCGGGGAAATATTCATTCTGAATTTCCATGACTTGTACAGTTGTAAGCTATGGATCAGTAACTTGTACCTACATGTGGAAGATTTCTTTTTGTATGTTTACATTCCAAGTGTGACCGGAAAATACGTATAAAAATTTACTGAGTGTGCAATACTGAAACATCATAATGATTCAGAAACAAAATATGTTTGTCAGCATCTAGGGCATGAACGAGGGAATGTAAACCACCTGGTGAAGTGACTTGTAAAGCCATGGTTAGATAAGCGAGGAAATATAATAATGGATATTTATTTCAGAAGCACCGGGGTTGCCGGGAGTTGTGTCTTCTCATAACAACAGTTCTTGGTACAATGAGAAGGTGCAAAAGGGATATCCATATGGAAATGGTTGAAAGCCGTGAACGATCAGAAAATACATAGAAATAAAGAAAATGTAGTATATATAAAATCCCAGTAGAATGCATTGTAGTACACAAATGTTGCACTACATATATATATATATATATATATATATATATATATATATATATATATATATATATATATATATATATATATATATATATATATATATATATATATATATATATATTTGCAGGGGTGGACTGGCCATAATCAAGTACCGGCCCGATGGCCGCTGCGCCCTCCTCACATCAGTGCCTTTGCGCCCTCCTTGGAAGGGGCTAAGACCCGTCTTAGCCTCGGGAAGGCGTATAGTTTCCTCTCTGAACACAATTAAAAAAAAAACAAAGCTACATAATTATTTTATAAATTCGCTAGCCTTTGGCCAGCTAGGGCTCCACCACAGACCACGGCATTTGCTCGGCCAGCGGCCTCGCTCGTTCTGTTTTCGGCGTGGGAATGCT
This sequence comes from Thermobia domestica, assembly GCF_964235325.1. Lineage (NCBI taxonomy): Eukaryota > Metazoa > Arthropoda > Insecta > Zygentoma > Lepismatidae > Thermobia > Thermobia domestica. Next base: position 20,912,469 of record NC_137455.1, read on the forward strand.
ATTAATGATATTAGATTTACCAATAATTATATATATCTTTTACTCTAATATCGGTCATTTTGGACGATTTTTACATATCACCCTTACCAACCTCACGCTTCGCCCCAAATCCCAGTATTTGCTCGGCCTGCGGCCTCGCTCTTTCTGTTTTTGGCTTTGGGAATGTCAATATAATGATCTTAGGGACCCTGAAATTTATAGATTTGACTCTAATATCGGTCATTTTGGATGATTTTTATATATCAACCCTCCCACCCTCCTGTTCCGCCCCCAGATCCCGTCTTTACTCGGCCTACGGCCTTGCCCTTTCTGTTTTAGGCTTTGGTGGTACCTTTAATGATCTCAGCGACTTCGAAATATATTGATTTGACTCTAATCTCGGTCATTTTGGATCATTTTTATATGTCTCTCCCTCCCTCTCCTGCCGTTAGGAGCGCTGCTGGCGTTACATAAAAACAAGACTCTATTCAAGACTTATAGATGAACATCTGGAATCATTGTTCTTAATGAACTCACAAGTAAACCTTACGTTTGGGTGAATCGAGTTGCTGACTGAGACACATATGAGAAAGTAGTACTAAATGTGGTCAGTATTTCAGTGAAGTTGTAGGTGCGAAGCTCCAGGGGATTAGGAGATACAGCTACCAGAACATCACATGGAAGTACAGATAGTCTTCATACAGTTGGAGATAAAAGCTTTGTAAGACCTCTTGTAACGACAAAAGGTGAATAATAAATATATGGGTACATATTAGGACTAAGGGGAAGTCATATAGTAAGCGTATACCTGACGGCGGCCATCTTGAAATCCGCCATTTTGAATTAAGGTTAAGTTTTTAAAATAGGAATAGGGTCATGTGATACATGATTTAAGGCGCAAATTTAATCAGAAGAACAATGGTGACGCTAATTTTGATTTACGCAAATTGGTAAAAAGTTACAGGGAAATTAAATATTGTTGCAGCATATGTATTAGTCCTATACCCCACCTTGTAAATTTTGTGTTAATGATAATAATTAAACAAAAAGCAGGTGGATAAATATTAGGTCTATAGCAAGAGTTGCCTTGATGACGGCCATGTTCAAATCCGCCATTTTGAAAAAGACAAAAGTTTTAAACAAACCGCATAACAGTGACACCTTATTAATAGCAAATTTTGCCATAACTCCAACGGTATAATCATTTTTGTTTTATCATTAACCAGCACAAAATTAAATGGATCGCTCCTTACAACTACTGCTTTGACGGAATTGTTAACGACAAATGTGTCAAGTGTAACTCGATTGCCTTTGTCAGGTGTGCTCACTGTGAGCAGAGCATTTGTGCAAGTCATGCACTCTTTTCTGAAGTACATTTTGACTGTACTAATTGAGGACTTTTCTGGAAGAAAGACCCGAGTTCAATTATGACTCAATTCCACTTTGGTCATTTTTCCTTAAATTAGCAACTTGTTTATGCGATAACAAATGCTGGTTAATAATTAAGCAAAAATGGTTATACCGTTGGATTTATGGTAAAATTTGCTATTAATAAGGTGTTACTGTTATGCGTTTTGTTTAAAACTTTTGTCTGATTCAAAATGGCGGATTTGAACATGGCCGCCATCAAGGCAACACTTGCCATAGACCTAATATTTATCCACCTGCTTTTTTTTTTAATTATTATCATTAACACAAAATTTACAAGGTGCGGTAAAGGACTAATACATATGCTGCAGCAATATTTAATTTCCCTGTAACTTTTTACCAATTGTGCGTAAATCAAAATTAACGTCACCATTGTTCTTCTGATTAAATTTGCGCCTTAAATCATGTATCACATGACCCGATTCCTATTTTAAAAACTTAATCTCAATTCAAAATGGCGGATTTCAAGATGGCCTCCGTCAGGTATACGCTTACTATATGACTTCCCCTAGTCCTAATATGTACCCATATATTTGTTATTCACCTTTTGTCGTTACAAGAGGTCTTACAGGGCTTTTACCTCCAATTGTATGAAGACTATTCTGTACTTCCATGTGATGTTCTGGTAGCTGTATCTCCTAATCCCCTGGAGCTTCGCACCTACAACTTCACTGAAATGCTGACCATATTTAGTACTACTTTCTCATATGTGTCTCAGTCAGCAACTCGATTCACCCAAACGTAAGGTTTACTTGTCAGAAAGAGACAATCTGACCAAAATAGACAACAATCTTATTATTGACAAAGTGTGTGAGAAAAGCAAGGAGATGCGAAGGCTTCTTCAAGCATAAAGCAGTGACTTTACTTTCATTTTCCAGTTTTGTTTTGAATTTCTTTTTTCGCTAGATAGGTATATAATTCTAAATTTACTTTTGTTAATTTGTAGTAAATGTTTCATGAATACTTTTTATTAACGGTTTTAAAAATAGATGAAAAATAAGTTACTATCATGATGAACATATCTTTAAAAGGACAAGTATGAAAAATAGCATATATCTAAGCCCCAAACTTAACTTAAATCTTCAGTTATAATTAGGCTGTTAACAAATGTAGCCAAAGAATTTAAACAACTGGTGTGATTTTTGTAGTCTCAGTTAAAGTGTGCAGATTTATATAGGCCTAATATATTTAGTACTCAAAGTCACTTTGTTTGTTTATGAAAATATTGAATTCGTATAATTCTATCGTGATTAACTGAAATTGCTACTTAATCTTTTGTTGTTTTTTGTGTACTAATTTCCCGCGGGAAGCCCCCCGGCACTTTCTTTTATTAGGAGGTGGTATTCCATACAAGCGAAAGCCTTGGATGGACGACGCCCTCCCAGAGTATGTGACCGCGCCCTTTTTACATAGCCAGTCCACCCCTGTATATGTGTGTGTGTGTGTGGTCGGAAAGCAAAGATCCATAAGCAGGAGAATAAAAAATGATTTGTGTTTAGAATATTCTTCTAGTATATATATATATATATATATATATATATATATATATATATATATATATATATATATATATATATATATATATATATATATATATATATATATTTACTATATTATAGTAAATAAAACTAAGGAACTGTATTTAACAATATAATAAAAATATAATAAAAATAAAACCTAACAAAAAAGTGCCTACTAAAAACGTTATTGGTTGGGGTCCGCATGGACCCCAGGTTGGCATTAACATAATTTTGAAAGGTTGGCGTCATAAGTTAAGATGAATCTGGCAGATTTATGATTCAGTTAATTTGCTATGTAATTTTGGTTTTCTTAGTTAAACATCAACCAATGTTATTACTGACGTTCTAGTGAACTTCATGCTAGACTAGATAAACTGACAAAATCTCGCAGGCGAAATATCGCTGTCCAAAATCTCGCTACCCAAAAAACGTCGCGGGACAAAATCTCGTCTAGCCAAAATCAATCGAGAACAAAATCTTACGGGTTAAAATCTTGCTGAGCTAAAACTCATAGACTGACATCTTGTCAGAATAAAACCTCGCTGTAACAATATATGAATTTCTGGGGTAAAAGTACAACAACAACAACAACAACAACAACAACAACAACAACAACAACTTCCACTACTACTACTGATACTAAAAGTTTTATCGCTTCAAACTGAAGAATGAAAGGTTACCTGATGCACTAATTTTTCCTTGCTTTGTACTGATAAACCTTTAATTTTTTACCGACGTTACTTCCCTCACATGCCGCCTCTGATAAGAAAACGAAGAAGAAGAAGAAGAAGAAAAAGAGTTGAGTTGAGTGGATTTTGAATTTAACGTCCTTTTAGCAGCGAGGCTATATGAGACGGGACCTATTGATTAACGTGGAATCCGAACCACATGAGCTCCCGCCGGGAATCGAACCCGGGTCTCCCACGCCAAAGGCGCAAGAAGAAGAAGAAATATATATACAAGTAACATGGGACTAGCTGTACTTGTGTTTTGTTCATTATAGCTCTGAAAATATCAACATGTATTAATAAAAGAAATTCACCAAAGTGCTAAATGAATATATTAATAACATTTCTGTAACAGTTTCGGAAATGTAACACAGCCTCCATTCGACATGTTGCATCAGACACGGTATACTTATCTTACGCTAGTCATTAGAAAAATGATGGGTTTCAAATAAACGAATATGTCACCGTAAAATAAATTCAAGTTAGGGAAGTCTCCTTTATCCTAAATTAGGGGAAGTATCCTAAACATGGCTTTATAGTAATATGCTACGACAGAGGCAGGGAATAAGGATAAGACAACAAAAATGAAATTGAAATTGAGTTGTCAGTAATTCTTGTTAATCATAGCTATCAAGAAGCTTCGGGGTGTCACGGTGGTTCATTGGCTTGTCGGTGGCAATAGCCAAGTGGTCACTGGCGTTCGGCTTCGAATCATGAGGCGCAATCCACTGAAGGTTCGAATCCCTCTGAAGAGCAAGGTCGGAATTCTAACTGTCTTGGATCTTTCTGTATTCGTATCCGTGTCGTGTTTGGACGAACTGCTCATGGCGAACAGTATCGCGGTTGGGACGAACTTTAAAAAAAAGTGGTAGAGCGTTCACCCTTGGTGCGTGGGGTCCCTGGTTCGATCCCCATTCAAACCAAGTTAACTTTGTGGTAGACAAACAGCGTGTGAGTGGATTTTCTCGGGGTTCTCCCATTTCCTCCCACTTTCTTCATTCCACCATTTCACTCATTTCTTATAATGACCGTTTCCTTTAGCCTAGTCGGCATAATCGTGGGACGTAAAACAAAGATTTCATTTCATTTTCATTACGGTGGTTCAGTGACAAGAGTATCCGTATAAGTAAGGAGAACGCGACGGTGTACGTAAAAAAAAAAAAACATTTTAATTAAGTTTTGTAAATGATAAAAGTGGTTAAGCGCTCACCTCTGTTGTGGAGGGTCCGTGGTTCGATCTTTGACCGCGTACATTCGTGATGAACAACACTGTATTTGTAGTCTTTCTGTGTTCTCCGTTTCCTTCCACATTCTTAATCCACCAGTTTTTGTAATAATTTCGATCTCCTTTAGCCTAAAGGTTATAACTATAGGACGTTAATGATACATCGTATTGGCCCAAATACATAAGTCGCATCCTAAAATTTTCAAGAGCAGAAAAGAAAATGATGATAGCTAAATATAAACCGAGGGAAGAAAAATATCTATAATCATTTATTGGCAGATTCAGATTCAGAGGTAGGTAATAGTTTCTTTTATCGTAAATACAACACATACAAAATGCAGAACCATTGTTGAAATATTAAGGTTTTAGTTGTGTGCTGAACCTATTGTAAATGTAGCTTTTACTTAAATACATTTGTTATTAACTTTTAGCTAAATACTATCTTTTACGCCCCGATGTGTCGATGACCAGCCCCCATTTCAAACAGTAACTTCATTTATTTATGTTGTGGGTCTAGGTAAATGGCCACGTTGAATTTTCATTTAACATTGGGCGCATAAAGAGTGTACAGCCCAAATGGCTCGTCTGATTTAAAATATTTTCATTCACTTTAGATTGAAAACATCATATTTGAAGACGGTTTTCCTTCTTACATTTTGCTAGGTACTATCCGGCATTCGCCTGGTAAGTTTGAAGAAAACTTCGTACGCGAGACTTCCCAACTGCAACACTATATAGTTGATCATTCGTTTATGACAGTCATTTCCAACTGTACGATGTAATTACGTAATAGCACGCTATAACGTTCACAGATACGATAGAAACAACAAGAGCAAAAAATGGGAGACGGACGAGATAGAGAAATGCGATAAACAGGTGTTGCCAGTGATACGACAACTCTTGGATACACGAATAATATGGCTACAAATCCATCAACTGCATTATCGATATTATTGTTTTCTCTCAACATCAGTTTTTCTGCCTGTTTTGTCTCCTTTCCGTGTGCTTAATAAGAAGGAGAGCAACACACTGTGACGTCACAGATAAACCAGTTAATAATTACTTGCTTATGACGATTCGATAAAATTGAAACGAGGTTACATTCGGTTCTATGGAGAGTGTACACACTTTCAAATTTAGAATACAAAACTAGTATAGAATTTAGAATACTAGTCCTTTCTTGGTCGTAATGTCTTTCTTAGGGGAAATGATAATGAACAATCTATTAAGATTTATCTGAGGTTATTAACCTTTCAATTATAAAGTGAAGTTAATGAAGTTCCAGGCTGAAAATTCAATTGCATTGTTCATCAAAAGAGATTTAGCTAACCGTACCGAACCATACCAAATACATAATCAGTTTATTTGCGACCCTTAATGAAGTTTGGTTCTTCGAATAATCCAAGAAAATAAATATCTGTCTTCAGCCTCCAATTTGCTTGCTTTCTTTTTCAGTTTTTTTTTTTTTTTTTTTTTTTTTTTTTTTTTTTTTTTTTTTTTTAAAGAATGGTTTGATATTTGGGTTAACAAGATAGCCAACAATATATTTATGTTAGTCGTGAGCGAACACTTGGTTTGGATTGTATTGAATGCAGCTGCCAAATTTATAGAGAGAGACTCATAAGTCCCAGGTGCAGTCAATTGATTTGGCAAAATTTCTACTGAAACAGTTACTTTATTTTCTTTCTCTTTCGTGTATTCACTCGTACATGCGAAAAACAACCAGAAAGAAAGAGAGAAAGAGAGAGAAGAGTAATGGAGGAACTTATGAACTCTCGGACGAGCGGGGGAAGCAATTTCCTTTCTAGAAAATTTCATTTCCAAAAGGTTTCCCTATTCAACCTCAAGTGTGACATGTGACAGAAACAAAAGAAAATCGTAACGTCTTCTGTCACTCAAACGATCTGTATTCTAAATGCATAGGAAAAATCTTTCCCAGCTCCTGTGTATTTTACTTATTAAAATGAAAATTTGAAAAAAAAAATAAAACGGTATGAATCTGTCATAAACTCCTTCTTGCACAAATATGACCGCGAATCCAATATAACTCAAGTACTATGACTTTCTGAGGAACTATAGCTTAATGCTTAACATATGCTAAATGGAGTATACTGAGAGAAGTGAATACTGAAATCGTTATGCGATATTGATTTCTGAAAATAAAATAAAGTTATTTCATGCGTGTTGTTTGCCACAGTGTCGTTTTCCGCGACTAGATTTTTGTGTTGTTTGCCACGATTTTGCCGCAGTATTTGCGTTCCAATTTTATCAGATCTCATTATCGTGAAGATTCATGCACACCTGGAGTAAAAGGAAGGGTTGCCAGGCACCTCTGTTTTAGATCCTCTGGAACAAGTGGTAAGTGTTCTCGTGTTCGGGACGAGAGAGGTCTCATTAGACTGGTTGCTGGAGCAGAACATTACGCTCCAAACAAATGACGCAAAACATCATTAATATCACAATAGTTTAGTAAATTGATATAATTGAATTTTCTCTTTTAACGGAGTTCTTAATATCATCTGTTACATAATCTTTTGTTTTTCGTTATGCTTGCGACTAAAGAACTGGATTTTATATACTTCGGAAAAATGAAATATTTCAGTTTTACGCCACTGTTATGCCATGTAAGCTAAAGGATATGGTGATTATGAAAATGAATGAAAAATAGTGTAATGGAAAAAGAGGGAGGAAACAGAAAAACCCCTACAAAACTCACGCATACGGTGTTCGTGCACCACAAAGCCCACTATGCATAGCTCTAATCTAACGAGAGACGCCAAGCACCAGAGATGAATGCTTTATCACTCAGCCACCCTTATATACTTAAGAAATATAGTCCTATATAGTCTGCTGCTGAACGAGACGTTTAAGAGTCTTCTTCCAGGCGAAATTAAAATACCGCTAATTTTACAGTAATTATGTGATATCTTCAAATAGATAAAAGATAATTGAAATATGGAACAAGAGCGCCCTAGACAATATTGTTTTGCGTGAGGTACCGTTATCACCAGTCACCTAGTGGCTTTCCGTTTTCAGCTGTTTAGAAACGCAAAAATAAATGCCGATTTTCAAAATGGCTCGAAATCGAAAACAGATAAGTGAGTCGTGATAACGGTTTTTCATGTAAAATGATATTGTCTAGGGCGCTCTTGTTCCACATTTCGATTATCTTTTATCTATTTGAAGATATCACATAATTAATGTAAAATTAGCGGTATTTTAATTTCGCCGGGATGAAAACTCTTAAGTCAAATCCACTCCAATTCGTGCACACTCTATCTTGTTTCAGAAAGGTTATGAAGGGATTGAGCACCCTTATATTTTAATATTGTAATAATCTGTGTGGAATTGAAAATAGCTAAGTAACAATACAGACTAAATTTCCGTTCTCTTGCCAAAGATGTTTAAAAGGTTGCTAAGCCAACAAATTTAAATCTAGTTTTGTTTAGTATAATCTCTGGGAAAGTTACGAAATATTAAAAGAAAAACATACTTTTTATTACCCCCTCCCCTCCCCTCCCGAATGCCCGGGTTCTCGTGTGTCGAGATTGTTATCCCCACATATGGGTGGTCCTGATGATATGCCTATGTTCAATGTTGGCTACACAGTCGAATACACACACACGTTGTACGTCATATCAATTTTCAAAATGCTTTTGGGGAGTTTCTGAGCACACAAATGATTACCTCGAGTGCTTGAACTCAACTTGAATAAATTTTTCTGTAACATTGACAATTGATAGCACGTCATAACTTGCTTGTGACCGTTTGTATTCTAGGTATTCAGTTTATAAATATAATAGATTTGATTGTTATAATATAGTCATCTGGCAATCCTCAGCTTATGAGTTGATTTTGTATAAATATTCACGATTATGAAATATGCTAAATCAGAGAGAATAATACCGTGGCAAACAACACCAAAAACGAGTCGTGGCAAACAACACGTACCGGGTAATCGTTTTCAATTTTCGATCACAACTTTAAAATTTTCTTTCATCAGGTTGATCAGTGCTGATTTACTTTGGCAGAATCAGTATCTGTTTATTAAAGTTTGATCTACCAAAACTCCATTATATATGACATGCTTTTTTTCTAAGTAAGTACCGTTTTGAAATTCCCGCACATACGTGTTGTGTACCTATATCTATTGGCAAACAAGAGACGCCATTACACAAATATTCGTCCGTGTATGCATTTGTTTGTGAGTAGTAGTGAATTGAAAATCCCACCGACTGTGAAATAAGCGCTGTAATTCACTTTGTTAGTGCTAAAGGCATGTGAAGTAGATGAAATTCATCGCCAGATTAGTGAAGTTCTAGAGGTTGAACAAATAAAACTTTGATATATATCGGGTGTTCTAAAAATGGCGCCCACGAACAATAGAGAGCTATTCTACAGGTAAAAATAAAGCGAAAACCCCATATAATGGCGTAAACCCCATATAACCTCTACGGCCTCCTTCAGTCGCTATAGGGAATCAAAATTTTACAATGTGGCAACGTCACAGATTAACTTGGAACCATCAACATTGCTCCACGAATCCATCAAGTAGTTACACCGATTGTTACGTTAATAAGTGGTGGTAATGTCAACGTCTATCGACTTTAACTGCCATCTGGAAAGATTCGATGTAACTATTTGATGGATTAGTTAATCTCTCAGGCTCTTTATCTGTGATGTTGCCACAGAGTGCAATTCGTGTCTCCAAATGGGGACTCAAAAGTGTATATATATATATATATATATATATATATATATATATATATAGGGTGTTTCAAACCAACACCAACAACGTTTGGGAGGTAATTCCTGACACCACGATAAGACAAAATGTATAGGCCAACCTGCGTGCACAAATGCTTCCTTTCGGAGTTATAGGCTGCCGAAAACATGAGAAAATTAACTTTAAAGATTCACAGCTCCAAAACTATGGGATACAGCTTCAAAACTATGGGACTTACCGTAGTCGGGTCAAGACTTCTCTTAGGAACTAACATTTGCGATACCTAAAAATACATGTTCCAGAATCCCGATGCTTCTGCAACAATTTTTGTAGAGGTAGTTGCCAAATATTTCCAATTATATGCCCGTAGCCAAACTCCCTTATAAAAATTGTTGCGTGAGTACTTTAGAATTATGAAACATGTATTTTTGGATAGTGCACATATGAGTTCTTAAACGAATTCCTGAGCCGACTACGGTAGTTCCAATAGTTTTGGATTTTTTTTTCATGTTTTTGTAGGATGTAGGATACCCGTGCATATATGTACCCAGTTGTAATTTTTCCAGAAGGTATTGTTTATATATATATATATATATATATATATATATATATATATATATATATATATATATATATATATATATATATATATATATATATATATACGCTGCCGGTCAAAATTTCCGGACAGGCGCTTCAACTTTCATTTTTATGAGCTAATCAATTTATATTCGATAGGGAAAGCCACCAATTCGAAATATTTTGTTTAAGTGTCTATAATGTCTCAGGAGGATAATAGACGTTTTTCGTTTTTGTAACATGTTTACATGTAGTAAAAAAAGAAACATTATTGAATTACTGTAAAGTCGGCGATTGTTTTAATTAAAAATAGCGTGATCAGGATCATGCAATAACTTTGCCTGGTCGAAGTACGGTTAAACATTAGCAGTTAATTCCTTTTTATAGTTACCCCTGGATTATAATTCCTTAGTATACAGGCCTTATCAGACACAAATAATGTCAGAAGGTTACATCATTAGTGAACAATATTATAAGATACACTACAGGGACGTTTTGAACAACGTTTGTGTGGATTTTTTGTCTCTTCTGAGGGTTTGTTGCCGTTATTGTTAGAAATCACGGACAGAGGTAAGATCTTAAATGAAGGGGCACACGTTGGAATCATTGCGCGTCATAATGTGGGCTTTTCTATTCGTCAAATACCTTTCAGACTGAATTAGACTCCATCTACTTTTGGCGACTCCATCAAGCGTTTTCAGCGAAGACGAAAGAACGTGGACAAAAATCAAACTGGAAGATCTCGTATTACGCCACGTACGAAAGACCATATTATTGTATTGTTTAGCAAAAGAAATTTGAAACTAACTGCAGCGGAACTCCAATCAGAATTTAATCATAGTCTCCCTACAAACATTTCAGTTATTACTGTAAATGGACATTTGAGAGTAGCTGCACTCTGGGTAATAGTTGCTGTGCAGACACAGTTAATAGTTCAGTGGAAACAAGTAACAGAGGCTCTAATCGACCTTGAAGAACAAAAATTGGACAACAAAGCAGTAGAAACGGGTATTATGGACTGACGAGTCAGAATTTCAAGTTTTTGAACAACGACACCGAGTTTAAGTTCGAAGATCTGTTACAGAAAAGATCGTCCTAACTATGTAACCCCGAGTATTAAACATGCTGTGATATTTTTTAGGTGTTTCGCAAATTTTGGAGTTGGTTGTATTCACAGAATACAAGGAAATCTGGACAAAAATGTTTATTATTCCATTTTAAGCAGCCATACTATTCCCTCAGGCTTTGATTTGATTGGTCGCAGAATCACTTTTCTGCCCAATACTGATCCGAAGGACACGTCAAAACTTTGTTCTAATTATTTTAAGAAGAAACAAGCCAAAGGAGATATTTGTATCATGGAATGGCCTCCAAAGTCTCGAGATTTTAACCCCATCGAACATCTCTGGGAAGAGCTTGGCAGAAGTGTACGAAAACACTGTCCAACATCTGCTGCTGATGTTTTTGATATTCTCCAGAAGGCCTGGAATAATAATTCGGATGAAAATCTTCAAAAACTTGAAAGCCGCATGCCCCGATTGGTGAAAAGAATGATAACGGTGAAGGGCGGTTTCTTTGACGAGAAGAATATTTAAATAATTTGCCAATTTTCATTGTTGGATAACATTATTATGTTATTCTGATGTTATAACTATCATTGTGTTTCTAAACTACCAAGTATACTGTCCAAAATTGCATCGTATTACAAGCCTCATTTAATATTCCCTGTTTTTTGATCTGTCCGGAAACTTTTGACCGGCAGTGTATATATATTACAATAGTACGCTAATAATTACGGCAGAATAGTTGTATGAGGATAGTGTGTTGTGTAAAAATGATAGATCGTAGTTTCACTTTATGGCTTTGTACATTTGATAGTAAACATACAGGCCAACTAATAAACAGGCATGACAATACGAAAAATGGTCATATAGCAAATGATTCCAGACATTTTCCAGTTAATCACAGAACAGAATAACCGTTTGCAGAATATACACCATTTAACAAATACGCGTTCAGTTTACATTTACGATACTACTCTGCAACTTTGAATTTTTTTTCCACGTCACCTGATCAAGCTAAGTTCATTACTATTCGCAGACGTGACGAAGTGAATAGGATTGAATAATATATAGAAAATTTATTACAGTAGATTCTCGTATTTCCGTACCAAGGTGTCGATCCTTCCCCCTCCAAATATTTTCATTTTCCTTAGTTCTAAACTAGGTAGTGATTGAAATTAAATGACATCTCAAGGTTGGCGCCCTTGCGATGCGGGAGCTACTAGTAAGATTTGGCAGATAACGTACTAGTACAAAATTTATTTTATTTAATGATTTTTTGTTAATTTTGGTAAATCCTATTTAGAATTTTCTCTATTTTGTCGAATTACTCTAGTTTTCCATTCTTTACTCGGAACTCTTCTCAGTTTCTAAGGGGTCGGATATTTTTTTTATTTAGAAGTCCTAAATTAAGAAACCACACTGACTTCCCGATAGGGTCGGAGTCTCCAAGATCTCAGCCGGACACAGCGCGAAATGAGATTTTCGTAAAGCCACTATGTTTGTGCAAATCCCGCTCAGGACACGGACTTGCTTGTCGGCTTGGAGATATTTATCTTAGGCTACATATTTAGTAGGCCACTCTTTTTCGGCATATGAAAGCATATTTGGCTGTGGATTGTTGTATGTCTAAATTAGACCACTTATCTGTGTAGTTTTAGTGTCCTAATTTATTCATTTGGTGCCGCCTTTGCTTTTCCTTTTTCTTTCTCTTCTCTATCTATTCCTCTATTCTCTTCTTCATTTTATTTTAATTTTTAACCTCCCCCAAGTTTTGAACTTAACAAATATCAATCATTCAACATATATCATTTGAACTTGATTTACCAACTGAGATGTCGCGAGACACGATTCGTGGAAGTATTCGTTGATGTGGAATATTGAGAAAACGTTTTCCATAGTATTTCGACCCACTGCAACAGCGAGCGATGGTTCAGTACACAATAAAATGTTACCTTTTTCCATTATTCTTTCGGAATTCCCCTTCGGATTATCAGTCATTTCTACTTTTGTTTCTATTGGTAGCCATAAACGTAAATGTTGTTGTAGTTGATTTGAGCCCAAAAGTAGTGTTAACCTTTTAGAACCATATAGTTATACATATTTTGTGTTTACGTGCCTGCCATGCGAATTAAATATCTACCAGTCTTAATAAAATGCTTGGGAATATTAATCTTATTATTATGTGCGGTCCGTTAGTTATTTGTAAACGTGCGATATATTCAGATTTTCTTTTAGGTGAAGTGTTGCAACCTAGAAAATTTAATTTGTCGGGGTTATTGATTTGCAAGTTTAAATGTTTATTGAATATATGTATATTAAGATATAAATATGTGTGGAATATAAGTATGATATTGAAATAAAATGTATAATGTAGAATTGAATAAATATGTGTGAAGGGTCTTGGTACCTACCCCGAACTGTCCTTGGTTGCTATAGTTCCGAGATATCCGATAAATGTAAAATGTGAATGTTAGAAGATACCGCCGCATGTTATAGATATTCTCTTCAAACTTTGTAATATTATTAAATAACATATGTAACGACTAATATCATCTGTAATACACTAACTGCATGTAGCATAGGATTAAGGCAGGTCCTCGTGAACATGTGTCTTTTCGGAATCACTTCAGAATTGATCCTCAAGTAATAACCTTCGAATATGAATCACCTTTTAATAACTATTCAAGTTTATTTACCATATTTATATAATTATCCAGTAATCCTTTATACTAGTTCCTTCTTCCTTTCTCCTTTTCCTCTTCCCCTTTTCCTCCTTTCTCCTACCTACTCTTCTTTCTCACTTTCTTTTCCACTTCCTAATAAAACTGAAGAGGGGTCGTGACTGGGAGTTGTCGTAATAGACACGGTCATTAAATTCTTTTGATGTTCCTCGTCGGAAGTCCAATATGAATTAGTTAATCTTAAAACATACATATGAAACAAAAATTAATCCAAAATTCATTTTTGTATTTCATATTTGTCTAAATTATCATAATTACAAGCGGTGGCTTATTTAGGGGTCTTCCTGGCTTAAGGCCCCCGAAATCTTACTTACTATAGTATAATATATGAAATATCTTGCAGAATTTTCATATTTTCAGGCAAAGCCCCCTTCCCGAAAGTAATAAAGCCCCCCCGAAACAAAATCGTAAATACGCCACTGATTACAAGATACAGTTTAAAATAAAAATAGCGACTCCCCTGTCCCATTCACGATGACCTATTTCAGCACATTATTGGTCATAATATCGTTCTTGTCATTAGATGAGATCTCTGCTTTTTTTGCATCTTTTTTGTTTATTTATTCGACGTTGTGTCTGTCAAATTACCTCTTGTCAACATTGCCTTTTCCTAAATAAAGTATTTGATGTGATTTGTGGCTTTTTATCTACACTCATTTGTGGTGTCTTGCCAAATTACGTTTGACATCACTTCCACATTTAACACACACATATCTCATCAACCTCAGTAAAAAAGAGAGAGAGAAAAGGAAGAAAATACGACTTTCATTTGTTGAATTTTGAACCCACAGGCAATGAGTGTGCACATTATAATTACAAATATTTAGCAAACTTATGTATTTTACAATTTGAAAATAGTGAAATCCCATTTACACGAAAATGCAATTTATTTGTATTTAAGCTGTTTAGAATCCACAGTCCTAGTAATTATGCCCATGGGAGTATTATATGCTAATTTTGCTGCCATGAATTATTTAATCACCGTCCAATAAATTAAATCCTCATTTAAATAGTAGCTATTTCAATGGCACAGTGAAGGTGGGTAGTTTCAGTGGCCGGATTTAATACCAAACAGAATGTTTATTTTTTTTAAAAAAAAAAATAGTTATTTATTTTACGAAGAGTTAAACGAATTTGTTAAAATCTTTGCTAAGTACAGTAAATAAGTTGTGGTAGTCATGAAAGTTTGTAAGATTAATAGACATTGTTTGAAAAATGATGGCATCAAACTGAAACGTTATACGAGGACGAAGCAGTAATGTAAAATTTGTATAACCAGAATAACATAAGTGGTGTTGCTCAAATCATTTAACAACCAGTTCTGTGATAGTATAATAAGTTCAGCTAGTACGAACATTGAATGCTTGTTTAGCCTGCGCTATTCTGGAACTTAGGTCTTTTTTTCACTTCTTCCGTCCGAGGATATTAGACTTACTAAATAGGGGAACGTCTTAATGTCTTCGATTTTCTCTCCCTCTAGCCCCTCCTATCCTGCTCTTCTGGAAAAAGGGACTGCTAGCATCAAGAAATGTGTCGTTGGACGTTTGTAAACGATTTATTAAGACTCTGGTACGGAGCGTGGCGCTTTATAGATCAGAGACATGGACATTGAGGAAATCTTTAAGTTTTAGGTCCCACGGTTATGCCGGTTAGGCTCAAGGAGACGGTGATGATGAATGAATGTAATGGTGGAATGAAGAAAGTGGGAGGAAACGGGAGATTCCAATAGAAAACTAACGAGGACGGTGTTTGTCCACCACAAAGTCCACACGGCCCGAACTGGGATAGAACCAGGAACCCCAAGCACCGGAGGTGAACGTAGGAAGCATTTGAAGTGTAGCGATGGCGCAGAATGCTACACATATCATGGACCGAAAGGAAAAAGGAATGAAGACTTACTAAAGGAAACTAATGAAGGATGACAGATCATGAAGATAATAGGAAAAAAAAAAGAAAGAAACAACATGCTTGGACATCTTATTCCGATCCCCGTGTTGATAGAGGGAAAGGCAAAAGGAAAACTCTTCTCAAAAATTAAAACCATGCTTAAATGAAAACGTTTGAACACCATTCCTGACATTAAGAGGGCCACGACAAAGCAGCTGAATGCCCTTTTTAAGAGGCCTTATCACTGCGAAATTAAAATACCGCTAATTTTACAGTAATTCTGTGATATCTTCAGATAGATAAAAGATAATCGAAATGTGGAACAAGAGCGCCCTACACAATATTATTTTGAATGAGGTACCGTTATCACGAGTCACCTAGTAACTTTCCCTTTGCAGCCATGTAGAAACGCGAAAATAAATGTCAGGTTTCTAAATGGCTGGAAATCGAAAGTAGATAAGTGAGTGGTGATAACGGTATATCATTTAAAATAATATTGTCTAGGGAGATCTTGTTCCACTTTTTGATTATCTTTTATCTATTTGAAGATATCACAAAATTACTGTAAAATTAGCGGTATTTTAACTTCGCCGTGATGGGACCTCTTAAAGAAGCCTTCCAGAAATACTTTCAGTCATGGATTCACCGTTGGGATAAGTGCATTGCTGACCAAGGACAGTACTTTGAAGGAGATTAAATCAAATTCCATGTAAACTTGTTACTTTGATCCTAATAAAATTATTCACTGTATATTTTGATCACACCTCGTATCATAACGATTTAAAATATTTCATTCAGTGAAGTTCTGAAAAATCTTGGTTGAAACTTCGAGGAATGGTGTTATCGCTTAACACTTGAAATACCTTATCTCCTATTCGTAACAAATTCATTAATGTTTCCTTGTAATATGGAGATGAGCGTCTTCATCTTGTACTTAAATTTTTTTTATTTTTTCTTACTTTAGAGTTAAAAAAAAGAAAAGGAACGATCTTAAAATTGATGAGAAAGAAATTAAACTTTATAAAATTCCGAGGTTTTAATTAAGAAGCTTGTTTGCGTGAAGTGGTCGGTTGATTGATGAGAAACTGTCTGTCTTTTTTTCTTCTTCTCTTTTCTTGGGTTGTATCACCGTGTTATTTAATTAAGTTCTACCGAGTTTTAAACGTAATTTAATAACTTTCTATCTGCGTATTAGTCGAGTGTTCGTCAGTTGCTGATAATTACGTTGGGCAATTCCACTGTTCAAGAGTGACACTTCATCATAGCACTAAATGTTCTAATAATAATAATAATAATAATAATAATAATAATAATAATAATAATAATAATAATAATAATAATAATAATAATAATAATAATAATAATAATAATATCCTACATTACTCGTTATACAGGGTGGCGCGGAGCCGACGGACATATTTCAAAGTTGAATATTGCGCAGATGCGATAGGTTAGAGTGGGTGGCGGCTGGTTGATGGAAAATGTACAGGAAGAACACAGTACCAATTATAATGGGCCACTGGCGTAATGTCAGCTAACAACGGAATGTCTGAACAATCGCTGCACTTTAGTAATTGTCTTCGTTTCGTAATAAGCACGAACACAGAAAACACATTGTTCAACGATTTACAACGATATAAATGGTAACTTATGGTATTCCTACAAAATGGCATCCTATTCTCTTCCAATCTGCCACCCATAACCGACCTCTAAGCTATTGCGCCTGCGCAATACTCAACTTTGAAATATGTTAGTCGGCTCCCCGTCATCCTGCAATTCAAGGTTTGTACTGATATAAAATATCATACTTCCTTCCACACCAGCGTCTGCAACGTGCCTACCCGTATCCCGCAGATAGTGAATGGCATAACATGAAGTTTGTAATCTTTCGTTCTGTGGTTATATTCTGTAGGCTAAAGGAGGCGTATGGTTAATAAAAGCCATACGCGCGTCTAGCCAGTTTTTTGAGTGACAAAAATAATTTAAGCTATTAGTTATTTATTTTTGAAAGTTTATAATAAACGTATGATATACTTATCATCAAGGGCGCCGATTTTTCTGTAAATTTGGGGGGCATTCAGGTGAAGAAGGTATATATATATATATATATATATGAAGATTTTAAGAAATTGCACTCTAATTATGCGAAATATTGTATATTCATAAATACAATAGGAAGGCCCATACGAGCTTTGGGGGGACTCGGGCCCCCAGGATCGGCGCCCTATCATAGTCTGGGTTCTTGCTGGGCCCCCAGGTTTTACCTTCTAGATCCGCCACTGATAAAAGCGAATGATTTTGAAATAAATGGCGAATTAGAATGTGGGAGGAAACGAGAGAATCCTGAGAACACCAACGGACATGACGATATCTCCACCTAATATTAATCCAGAGATCCCTTGCACTAGAAAAATGAAATGAAATATTTCAGTTTAACATTCCATGGTTATGTCCTTTTAGGCTAAAGGAGACGATGATTCCTCCTTTAAAGCAAGTGAATGATGGTGGAAGGATTGGTGGGACGAGAAAGTGGGAGGAAACGGAAATACCCCGGACACGATGTTGTCCACCACAAACTTAACTGGCCGGGTATCGAACCAGGAACCCACTCACTGGAGGTAAGTGCTGTAACAGTGAACAATTAGAAACTAATTTTTGCACTTTCCTATGATCCATTACATTGATATCAAACTGTTCACATACCTATCTGGTGATGAATAGGCCCTATTCACACCTCGTGTTTCCTTGCTGTTGAGAAGTTGATGACTCAACGTATTTCAGGATAGGATAGGATTTAGATTTCTGGGCTGTCGGCATCTAAGGCCATTTAGCCCTTCACGTTTTGAGGGATGACGTCCCTCGGCGAGCACGCAATCCGGAGAAAGGGAAGGAAGGAAACGGCCTGGGACCTTTAACTTAGGTACCTCCCCGGCATTTGCCTGGTGTGAATGAGGAAAACCCAGGAAAACCTCATTCAGGATGGCTGGCCTGGAAAAGCTCGACCTTTTTCGACCCACCGGGAATCGAACCCGGGACCGCTCGCACCGAAGGCGAGAGCGTCAGTGATTACGCTACGCGGGGCCACCACCGTATTTCGTATATTCGTCTGGCCGCTTGATTTACTTAACATTTTAAATCTTACACTACGAAGCATAAAGACTGACTGTGAACGAAAATTACGTTCGGTTGTATCGCAAGATTGCTGGAAGCCTGGGCACACACATATTCAAAAGGTAACGCGCAATTTCAAACGGTTTTCTTATACGGAACTTTACTCAGAAAAAGAACCCTCGCACGTATACTTACATCAGCGCTTCCTTGTGGCTAAACAGTGAGGGAGACTCAAATTTGATTCCCGGACAAGTATATTCTATGTGGTTCGGATCGCACTTTAAGTTGTGGGTGCTCGTTTCATAGAGTTTGTACTCAACAGGACCGTTAAATTCCAGTTAACTTATATGTCTTATTAAACAAGAGCATTACCAGAACGAACTTAAAAAAGAATGAATTTTTCTTAACTTCTATAGGCTTTATACCAATTGTTCTATGTACTTCATTATTATACTTATTAAACAATTCTTGTAATATATGTATCTATCCATTTATAATTTATAATTTGGAATTTGGGGGGCGATGGCTCAGTGGTATAGCGTTCACCTCCGGTGCTTGTGGTCCCAGCTCACGCCGTGTGGACCTTCTGGTGGACAAACACCGTTCTCGTGGATTTTCTCGGGGTTCTCCCGTTTCCTCCCACTTTCTTCATTCTACCATTTTATTCATTTCTCATTATCACCGTCTCCTTTAGCCTAACCGGTATAACCGTGGGACATAAAACTCAAAGATTTCATTTCATTTCCATTTAAAATTTTCTTGAATACTAAATTTTTCAACATGTTTTTTGAAGAATTCTGTTAAAACGTTCTACGATATGTTGTTTTACGAAGACATGCTCAAAATGAGAGGCCAGTTAGTCAGTGGCCACCGATTACTATTTAGTACCAAAATGTTCAACTTCCTCTTAGGTATTGATCAACACCAATATGACTTCTCTATGACTTACGGTTCTCGAGATATGGCTCCATAAATATCCCGAAATCGGAACTTTTTGGGTAAAATATCTTGAGAACTATAAGAGTGACACGAAAAATTCTATCACGTCTTTGAGATAGTTTTTAATGTTGTATCGAATAATGGGCTCAAAATTGAAAAATTCCCAAATATCAGACAGATAGATACACTGACATACAGAATTCAGTAACGAACTTTTTAAGTTTGTTGATAAGAAGAAATAAACACTTATTTTAAACTCTTAACTAATGATCTATCTGTTGCGAGAAGGGTTTATTGGACGTATAGGGTCTATGTTGTAGAAACATAGATTATACTAAAAAATGAATATCATGTATTCATTGAAAAAATGTCCATGCTGAAAAATAAGTAAAACCTTTACGTTAGGAAGAAAGTACATTTTGTTCTTTGTCCAGAAAAGCCTCTAGGAAACCTTTGAAGAAACTAAAATAGAACCATTAAAGAAAATCCAACAACAAAAACCAAAAGAAGGATTCTCATTACAAGATAGCGTTTTTTTGACCTACAGCATCTTCTCATTTGGACTTCAGACGACAAGGACATTCTTCTTGTAATCTCTTGAGCCATTGTCTTTCTTTAGGTTTAGCAGATTAACTGCCCAACAGAAGAACGGAGAACGCACAACGAGACTAGAGACTAGTCTACACAGAAACTAAAATACCACGTAGAAATCGAATTTATACATCAAACACTGTTTTTTTTTTAACCACAATTGTAGCTTAATCGTTGTATAAGTTCGTAAAGTACTTACGTACAGAGGGATTAGTGTATTTGTAATAGGGTGTATTGCTGAATAATGTTGTATTGAAGTTATCATAGTAGTTAGAATTCTTGCACCATTAGCACTTGGTACTTGCTACATATTAAGAAAATCCCAATCCCCATTCCATTCTGATTCGTAGCTAACATCTTCATCTTAATGTGGCAGGTATCCATTTTGATATTACACTTTAATTGTAGCCAACATTTATGGTTTCCTCCCTCTTTTACCTTTCACTACATCTTCCTTCCAGAGATGGAATGGGTCAAAATTTGAGAGTGGGTCAGTGGGTCGTGGGTCAACAGAACGTGACCCACTGCGAACCACCATTCACCGTGCACCGTAACAAACTCTGGCCCACCACGACTTACCGATTCACCATGAGCCACTTTAATCCACCGACCCACTCTACTCAGAGAATTGTAGAGAGTCTTCTGAACACCGGGGAATTTGTCTGCGTTTTACTTTCAAGGACTCCACTTTTTCATTTGTTTCTTACCTGAAATGAGTATATCTAAGTGAAAAATAAATCAGGCACTTTAGGATATTGATATTTGTAATTGTAATAATAGCAATAGGACTTATTATTGGCAGATTGAACGTAGAAATTCAAACTCCGATTCCACAGCCTTGTTTTATTACAAGTGTAAACTCTTCATGGGTAAGAGTTGACGACGATGTGTTTTGGTGGTTGGTGGGTCGGAACGGGACAGAATGGATCATGGTGACTGGTGGGTTGGAGTGGATCAGTTGATCAGTGGATTAGAGTGGGTCATGGTGGGTTAGAGTGGGTCCGATGGGTAGTGGGCCAGAGTGGGTTATGGTGGGGTCACGGTGCGTTTGTGGGTCAGTGGGTCATGGGCCAAGTTTTGATTGTCCCCACGCCATCTCTGTTTCTGTCGTGTTCCATCTCGGCCAATCTCCGAATAATTTTCTGTCTATTTGCACTCTGTATTGCTCTTTTTCTCATTCTATTCCTAACAGTTTTATTGTTTCCTCAACCATCAAACTGATTTTCTATTCTTCTCCACATGTGCATTTCGAAAGGCATTTGATTTTCGTCGCTTTTGTGTAGTGTCTATATTTCTTCCCCATAGAGTACTTTATACAAATCTTTCTTTGAGTTCTTTAATTTGTAATTGAAGATATATATATATATATATACACCAGTATTTTTCTTCTTCCTAAAGAACTTTTTTCACCATTCTTATTGACTCATTAAGGATCACCGTAGTCCAGAGGTTAGAGCGTTAGACTCACGTCCGTGTGTTCCCGGGTTCGATTCCTGGCCGATGCTTTCCAAATTTCGCGCTCATTCAACGTCGTGAGGCAAACTGGGGAGTTACGCGAATAAAAGATGTGATGGCCACTAGGTCTAGAAAGCTAATGATATGCCTGTTAGATAGAGGGGCGACGCAGCGCACTTACCACGTGTTCGTCTCTAGGTTGGACGTAGTTCATTTGGCTGCTAACAGATGGCGTTGAAGCGGCTGAGGCCCATAAAAGGCTGTAACGCCAAGTGGCTTGGTTTCTTATTGGCCGATTAATTGATTTGTAAGTTTTCACGTCCTATGCCAGCAGCCATACTTTATAGGACGACACCTATAGTTTAAAGTGGGATCTGAAACACTTTAATGCAGTCTATATTGTTCTCCCACTGAGAATCGAACCCGGTGCTTTGTGCATCATGGGCGCTAGACTATTCATTAAAACGTGGCTCTGTCAATTTAACACAAAGACTCTGTGTTACCAAAGATGTGTTAAATATTAACACAATCCTGGTACTACTTCAACTCCATCGCATCTTGGACTCAAATGTTAAAGTGGTAGTCGTTAAATGAACTACCTAACTTGATGAAGAGTCACTTGAATAACACACCAGTGGTATTGTTTTATTTACAGTTGAAAATAACTACTTTTACCAAAAAAAATCGTTCTTATTAAACGAACATACTCTTATGAAGAACGATAAAGTGTGGCATGGATTATTGATAAGTGGTTAGGAGAAACGAATAGTCGACAATGAAGACGAACGCTGTAAACAGAAGAACAGAAGAATAATAATAAACAGTAGCACATTTAGTTATGTAAGTGTTGTTGGAAATTCCATACTCTCACAAAACTATTTTCGTGAAAAATTACAGAAGATATAACACGTTGTTCATTACTTGGTATAAATGTAAAATTTATCGTATAAAACATCGCTCACTGAAAAAAATGAAATATAATACAAATTTTAAATGTCTGTTACTAGATATTTATGATATGCGAGGGTCATCCAGAAAGTAAATAATGTTTTGGCATGATTCAATAGAAATAAAGGATATCAGCCCAAAACTTTATTTACAAAGCCACAGGACCTTGCTCTACTTTCCTATGTAATCGCCATAGTTGTCAAGACACTTATTATAAGATGGGACCAGTTTTTCATTGCTGATGTTATACTCATTTGTCGCAAAAGATTTGAGCCAGGCTCAGTGTTTGCTTAAGTTCCTCATCATTTGCAAACTGTTTTCCACCCAGAAATTTCTTGAGTTCCGGTAATAAGTGAAATCGCTCGAATGCCAAGTCAGGTTTTCCTTCAGTTCTTCCGTAACAAGTGACGGCCTCCCACTACGATCTTTACCATGCACACTGGTCCTTCCTTGATTAAACATAATGCAACATTTCCTCACTGATGACTCATTCACCATAAACATTTTTCATTTGCTTATAAATTTCAACAGGCTTAACTTTCTGCGCATTCAGAAAACGAATGACACTCCGCACTTCACCTTTGGCTGGATTTTTCGATTGGCGCCCCTAATTTGAATCTCTGCAAAAGCAAGTACCATAACCGTAGAGCGTTGAAACTCGTCTCACACTGAGGTGAAGGAAGGAGCTAACTGCCAAGTACTCAATCGCAATGGTGGGGGGTCGGCGCTGTGAGCGATGCGCAATCGTTCTTTACTTTCTGGATGACCCTCGTACTTGAAGAACGCTGTGCAATTGAAATTACAGCATAGGTATATCTATCTTATACTCAGGATTTTGAGTTAACTATGATATGTTTAGTAAGTCATTGCTTTAAACAAACAAAAGATTGATAAAAGACACAAAAATAATAGAGTTCTTATTATTAGTATCTGAATGACCTGCATTCACCATGCTAACTGGGTTTTTCTAACAATACATGGTGTATATATATAAAAAGATCGCCGTAGCACTGTCCCTGTTTCGACCTTCCTTTATTCAACCTCCTAGTTCTGTAACACCTATTGCGGTTTTAATTTTACACCGCTCAACAATGTCTCTGTGTTGAATTAGTTAACACCGGACTCTTAGGGTTGAAATATGTAATGTACCATTACAGTTGATGTAATAAGATTTTTGTTTGGAGGGGTCCAATATATTTTGAACGTACTGTACTATACGATTTTTTAAAAATATATTTTCAGTCTATGTATTAAATTCATTAGTTCTTTAAGTCAAAATTAATGTGGAAACTTTGAAGAACCTAGTAGAAATTATATTTCGGGGAATAATATATTTATTTACACATTATTTTAATGTAAATCTTATATATGGGCATTTCAAATGGATGAGTATTGAAATTTTAGACCTTAATGCTATATGAAAACATAGGCCCGCAATTGGACAGAAATTCTTGAATTTATCCACCAATCTGATATTTGGCAGAATAATTTGGACCCCCTTTCGTTCCTCTGAGATGCCCATATCCTCATAAAATCCGGTTTCATCCAGTTTTTACCACTTTCTATTCGTTTTATATTTTTCCCACCACCAAAACCCTTTGTTATGATTGGAGCTATTTCTGAAACACTAGTATTAAGGCGTGATTTTTCTCATTCACAACTGGGACGAGTTTCAAGCCACAGCACGTAACTTCGGCCCTCAGAAAATTTGGGCTTTGGCAGGAAAAAGCAGCAGAAACCAGGTAAAATTAGTCTAATTACGAAATGATCCATCCAGGAAGCTTCTGAGAGACTAAACTTACTAAAATTTCATCAAAATAGTCAGAAAAGTGTTAAATATAGAAGTCAGCTTGACAGACGCCATGTTCGTTCATCTACAGATAGCTATGGACAGGATTTGTCATAGAGTGTGAACCACTTCAAAATTGTGTGAAGATTAGTGTTTTCCTTTAGATAACTCCTTTATCCTAAAAATTTTCCTGTTAGGTTAGAATAGGCCCTAGAGGCTACGTATAGTTTCGTATATGTAGTTAGTGTGGTATTTTACTATTAACAGGCGGTATATTATTTCGTTATAGGGCTAATCCACGCCAAATCGTACAGCGAAAATGCAATTTTACACCCGACCATTTCCGATTGCAATGAAATTTGGTATATAGTATCTTTAGACAAATATAAGAACCCGTATTTTTTTATTTTGCCCATATTAGCTCTGGTTTGGTTTTTACAGCCTTCGAAAAAGAACTCTGCCCGACGATTTTGTGTATGCTGCGATAAATGAACGGCACGTCACTCGGAACTTCAACTGAGCACCATAAGGCCACATTTGACCCAAATGTATTCAAATTCATCAGACTAAATGGAAATTGCATGAGGATTTTACAAATCAGGTCCAAAACGGCATAATGATATTTCCAAACCATGAAATTTAGTTTCAAAATGGCGGAATAGAATTTTTCGAAGGTACTTATTAAATTACGCATAACCTTTTTCTCTAAGCGGGGAATTCAATGAGTAAATGCCGGTTAAATGAGTACATAATGCTCTATTAGGAGAATAAAAATATCCGTGGGTTTTGGCTTGTAACAGCCTACAGAGCGCCAAAGTCAATTTATGACCTTAGATTTGAGAGTACGGGCAATACACCATAGATGTTACAAAATATTGCATTTCGTAAAAGAATCACGGCACTTGGTAACTGGGATAGTAGTTTCCAAAAGAAACTATTTTAGTACGAGGCCCCATGAAAATATACCTTAAAAACCAAGATGGCGGCATTGCGAAATGGCGGCACATGGTAGCTAGTTTTGCGTCACACAAACACAAAATTGACGTAGGACCATGTAACAATATAGGCAAAGTAAGTATTCATACGAACGCCATGAATACAAAATCACAATACCACAAAGACATTGAAAATTCAAGATGGCGACCTTTCCTAAATTATTGTTTTGGGATTTATGTGGTGCAAGTTCCAAAAGAAATGTTCACTGTATTTAGCAAAAAAGCATACCGGTTGAGAAAGCATACTTACCTAAGTTATTTTAGAACGAAATCCGACAAGAAAACTCCCGTAGGATCCAAGATGGCGCCTCTGCAAATGTCAGCATGTAAGTATGTGGGATTTACGGGATTTATGTGCTGCAAATTCCAAAAGAAATGTTCACTGTATTTAGCAAAAAAGCATACCGCTTGAGAAAGCATACTTACCTAAGTTATTTTAGAACGTAATCCGACAAGAAAACTCCCGTAGGATCCAAGATGGCGGCCTCTGCAAATGTCAACATGTAAGTAATGGTTTCCTTATATCTACACTACAAATCCAAGAAGAGGCATATAACTACTGCAGAGGAAAATATGTATTCACATTAATATTTAAATGTAACACCTTCAGACGATATACTTTAGGTTTCAAGATGGCGGCTGTTTCGAAACTGTATGTTTAGTAATTTGTCACAACATCCTATGTGTACGTAAGTTGAAGTGAATAGAACGTCAAACAATCATACATGAAGTACCTAACTTGAAATACTTAACTTTGAGTTATGCTGAGAGTACATTTAATTTCGTTTAGTCCATGTAACAATATAGGCAACGTAAATATTCATACGAACGCTATGAATACAAAATTATCAGACCACAAAGACATTGATAATTCAAGATGGCGACACTGTTTGGGATCGTATGCACTGTGTATTGCAATACAAGCGCTCATTGCTATTCGATTTTAGAGTATCAGCTGACAGTAACGCCATTACATTGCTACTCATTTCAGCATAAGTTCTCCATTAATACCCTATCGACCACGGTAAACTACAAATTATCATTGTTAGCTCTACCAGATCATTCACGAGCCGCCACTGCTGCCTAACCACGTACAAAACACTCAATTATCCAAACAAACATTCAATTATCCCGGCAAGTCTGCTTGTGATGGTATAGGCGGAACTGTCAAAAGAAGTGTAACGCGTGCAAAGAGACCTTACGAAGAACAAATATGTACAGAGCAGCAAATGTCACAGTTTTGCAGTGAACACTTTGCACCTAAAGTGACCATCCAGTTTATCAAGAAACAGGATGTTACTGCCGTGGCAGCTAATCTAAACTTGCGTTTTTCGAAACATAAAACTGTACCAGGAACCCGTTCCTACCATTATTTCAAGCCAGTCTCCAAAACGGAAATTGCTGTAAAGAGGATGAGTAACGATGAAAGTTTTTCTCTGAGGTACAGCTTTTCACAGGTAACCAGATTCAGAGAACTTCAACTTAGTTCCTAAGTTAGTTGTGTATACGAAGAACAGTGTTATATTGGGATGATATTAGAACTTGACGACGACAGTAACGATGTATGGATCAAATTTATGCATCCACATTGGCCTTCAAGAAGGTTGTACTGGCCAGAGGATAAAAACCGCGGCAGAGAAGACAAGTGCTGGGTTCCACTTGCGAATATTCTATGTGCGATGGAAGTTCCTGAAGTTATCACGCAGTTCGGAAGGCTGCAATACAAACTCACTGCAAAGAGTGTTAAGGACATTCAGGCAACATGGACTAAACGAAATTAAATGTACTCTCAGCATAACTCAAAGTTAAGTATTTCAAGTTAGGTACTTCATGTATGATTGTTTGACGTTCTATTCACTTCAACTTACGTACACATAGGATATTATGACAAATTACTAAACATACAGTTTCGAAACAGCCGCCATCTTGAAACCTAAAGTGTATCGTCTGAAGGTGTTACATTTAAATATTAATGTGAATACATATTTTCCTTTGCAGAAGCTGTATGCCTCTTCTTGGATTTGTAGTGTAGATATAAGGAAACCATTACTTACATGCTGACATTTGCAGAGGCCGCCATCTTGGATCCTACGGGAGTTTTCTTGTCGGATTTCGTTCTAAAATAACTTAGGTAAGTATGCTTTCTCAACCGGTATGCTTTTTTGCTAAATACAGTGAACATTTCTTTTGGAACTTGCACCACATAAATCCCAAAACAATAATTTAGGAAAGGTCGCCATCTTGAATTTTCAATGTCTTTGTGGTATTGTGATTTTGTATTCACGGCGTTCGTATGAATATTTACTTTGCCTATATTGTTACATGGTCCTACGTCAATTTGTGTTTGTGTGACGCAAAACTAGCTACCATGTGCCGCCATTTCGCAATGCCGCCATCTTGGTTTTTAAGGTATATTTTCATGGGGCCTCGTACTAAAATAGTTTCTTTTGGAAACTACTATCCCAGTTACCAAGTGCCGTGATTCTTTTACGAAATGCAATATTTTGTAACATCTATGGTGTATTGCCCGTACTCTCAAATCTAAGGTCATAAATTGACTTTGGCGCTCTGTAGGCTGTTACAAGCCAAAACCCACGGATATTTTTTATTCTCCTAATAGAGCATTATGTACTCATTTAACCGGCATTTACTCATTGAATTCCCCGCTTAGAGAAAAAAGTTATGCGTAATTTAATAAGCACCTTCGAAAAATTCTATTCCGCCATTTTGAAACTAAATTTCATCCTCATGCAATTTCCATTTAGTCTGATGAATTTGAATACATTTGGGTCAAATGTGGCCTTATGGTGCTCAGTTGAAGTTCCGAGTGACGTGCCGTTCATTTATCGCAGCATACACAAAATCGTCGGGAAGAGTTTCTTTCGAAGGCTGTAAAAAACAAACCAGAGATAATATGGGCAAAATAAAAAATACGGGTTCTTATATTTGTCTAAAGATACTGTATACAGAATTTCATTGCAATCGGAGATGGTTGGGTGACACCCCTGTACGATTCGGCGTGGAATGACCCTATAGTTAGGATGATTTTTACTATGTCAGAGTAAACGTAAGCAGGGGCTCTCATTTATTCCTGAATTGATCAAGCTTCCAACAGTGATGGGTTGAACGATTTTTTGTTAGGGTTCTTTTCCCTTCAGGAAAGTGACACTTACCATTAGTAGTTTCAATATGTCCTTTCTGGGGCATTAAAAGTATTTGGGAAACCATGATTTAAATCAGTAGTAGGGCTATTGGGTTCTGATTATTGAGTTTCTTTTTTTATAGTTTATGTTGAGAACAATGATTCATTCAGTGTGCATATAGTGAATTCGTGTGATAACATGATTTAACGTACATAATGATATGTATTGATATGTTAGTTTATGTAGTATGTAGCATGCCTGTGTGTGAGTATAATTTAGTACTTTGATCGTAGTAGCACGTCAGTGAGGTATGATTTAGCTTTGTACGGACAGTATATTGCTGATTATTCGTCTCCGTTAGTTCCCTTTAGTAAGTGCATTGATCCATAATTAAAATTTATAGTTAATTTTGTACCGTATACTACTTATAGAAAATATCAGAGTACAAAGAATATTTTAATCGTGCACAGGTTCTTTTTGCACTACTAACGCCATCTCGTCCGAGTTAAAAATTATTCGCTGCTAGTGTTTTGTTACTCAAATACTTAGTGATCTGGTCAACACGTAAATGACCCCTTTTTGCTATAAATAATAAGTAAATATTAGTTCTGACCCATAAAAATAAATATTTAGATAATTCACGTCGTAAATTACCCTTCCGGAAAAGCACAATCATTTATATAACCTAGTAACCAAATTATTAATAATATTAAACTTTGCGTTTCCACTTAACTAAAAGATCGTTTATATGACATTATTTTTGTTGCCAGGCTACTTTTACGAATCCTCTCTATCCGTTGCTTTCTGTGAGCAATTTTATGTTTGATATTTTCTGATATATAGTTGCATGCTATTCAGAACATTGAATTCTCATTGCATACAAAATAAATTCGAAGCCGTTAAGTGAAATATTCCATAGTTTGTTGTGAAAGAATCTCATATTTAGTTTATACAAAATCACTCGTGTTAGTTGCTGTATTATGATAATTTGCGGATTTTAATATAGATAGTAATACTAATCGTGGTAGTCTTGGGCATAATCATAAAGTATAGGGTATCTGAAAATAAATCTATGTCGTAGAGGAAAAATAAATATATAAGAGAATAACTGAGTAATGATAATATTATTGATATATAGATGTGTATAATAGAGAGTATGAATAAATAGTAGGACGCCCATGTGTATATGTGCCCAGTGGTAAAGTTTGCTACGAGATATTGATTGCATATATATAATGATAAATTTATTTGTGCATTAACTATCACGTTAGAATTTTGTATGAGGGGAGTGTGTTACGTAAAAATGATGGGTGGTATTTTCGCTTCGTGGCTCGACATCCAATAGTAAACATACCACTTAATGATCAATTGGCCTGACAATATAAATAATAGTCGTATGACAAATGATTCCGGGTATTTTCCAGTCAATCAATGGATAGAATAACCGTACTCGTTCAGTTTACTTTTGCGATACTACTCTGCAACTTTGAAATTTTTCCACGTCACCTGTCTAAGCTAAGTTCACTATTGTTCACAGAGGTGACGAAGTAGACAGGAACGAATACTATAGAAAATTTTATTACAGTAGACTCTCGTATTATCATACCAGAGCGTCTAAACCCCAATACCCACGAATTTTCACTTCTTTCACTTCTAGTATATAGTGTCTGAAATTAGTTGACGCCTCAAGGTTGGCACCCTTGCGGATTGGGAGCTACTACTAAGATTTGGCAGACAACTTACTAGTACAAAATTTATTTTATTTAAAGTTTTTTTTAAATTTGGCAAATCTCTGATAGGATTTCTACTGTCTCATCGACTTTAGTCTAGTTTTCCATACTTTCCTCAGAACTCATCTCAGTTTCTGTAGGGTCAGATATTTTTTTATTTGGAAATTCTAAATTAGAAACCACACTGACTTCCCGGTAGTGCCGGAGTCTCCAAGGTCTCAGCCGAATACAGCGCGAAGTGAGATTTCCATAAAATCATTGTCTGTGGAAATCTCGCTCTGGACACAGACTAGCTGTGGGTTTGGAGATATTTATCTTAAGCTACGCATTTTAGTAGGCCACTCTCTTTCGGCATATGAAAATACAGTATATTTGGCTATGGATTGTTGTATGGTGAAATTCAACCGCTTATCTTTGTAGTTTGTGTCCTAGCTTATTTCATTTGGCGCCGCGTTTGTTTTCCTCTATCTTTTCTATATATCCCTCTATTCTCTTCTTCAAGATTTTTTATTTTTAAACTCCCTCCCCCGAGTTTTGAACTTGACATATATCAATTATTCGACATGTATCATTTGGACTTAACTTACCAGCTGAAATGTCGCGAGACACGACTCGTAGAGATATTTGTTAATGTGGAAGGTCAAGGGAACGTTTTACATCATATTCCGGCCCACTGCAGTGATGGGCAATGGTTCAGTACCCGATATAATATTACTTTTCTTCTTCCGTTATTCGTTCAGAATTACTACAGATTATCAGTCAGTTTCTACTTTTGTTTCATTGATAATCACAAGTGTAGATGTTAATGTAGTAGTCCAGGAAATCTACAGTAATTTTACCCTCAACCTGGGCAAAATTGCAACCTTTAGTTTTACACCTGTATTTTGTTTAGGTACCCCACCTGATGAAAATATCCAAAATCCGACAAAATCGGACCATGGGAACACCTCCAAAAACGGGTTTCAAAATGGCGGACCATGGTTTTTCGAAAAAATCGTAGACCTTTACGTTGGCGGCTCTAGTAGTACTCTTAATTGACATAGAGACATGAATGATACCTCGTTGAAACGCTCATAGACAACAAATTCCAACGAAGTGACTTTTGTACCCATCATGCCCAACCTCTAGAAAAAGAAGAAGAAGAAAGTTGATTTTTTTGTTTTTTTCTCTTCTAAATTGATATTTCTTGGACCCTTGCAACACTGTACGTCCTCATACGCCTTCAGAAAACTTCCCACGCGTAGACCAGATATTGGTAACAATAACATTAAAAAATGAAGGACGTAGGTTCAACAGTAAGGGAGATAAAAATTCGGAACCACGGACCAAGGAGGGTCACTCTGTAGATTTGTTACAGTGGTCTAACTTATGTTTGTTAGATCTAGCATCCTCCCTAATTGTCACAGACATGGAGCATACCGCATTGGAAAGCTTACAGAACCCCCTTGCTAACGACGTATCGTTTGTGCTCCCTGTGCCCAACCTGTAGAAAAAGAAGAAGAAGAAACCTTGAAAAAATTGGGAAAATCTACACTTTTATCTTTCTTGGGCTCTGGCAACCTTAAAAATCGTTGTGCACAAGGGGCACATACGATACGTCGTTGGAAAGGGGGTTCTTTAAGCTTTTCTACAAATCAGTACTGAATAGCGTACTTAAAATCATAAAGAATAAACCATAGTAACTATGTAGTTTAATAAGCCAAGATGGATGTTACATTTACTTTAAGTGTTCCGCAATGTTGTTTCACTACGTTAGCAAAGGCGATTCAATAATAACTCGTAAACATGTTTCAATTATCATAGTTCTTGAATTGTTTTCACACTCCTGTGCTGTGTTTTGTTTCAAAGGTCTAACCATTCTTCGGAAGCCTGTCTCTGATGCTGATGTGAAGTCCCTTGCCAGTGTTCCCATTCATGCATACACTGAAGCCAGGGCTATTCTTGAAAAGGTCAACTGTGAACTGGTAACAGCACCATCACCGAACGAAAGCTCCCTGGACATTTTGTGGAAACTTTCCTGGCACTTTCCGTCACGCACTCCAAACTGATCAGGAATGATGCAGGCCATTCACGCAGATCCATCTCTTCATCATCCAGGGAAATCCACTGTTCTCTGCTTACCGATTATTGACCTCCCTCCATCTGATATGTCATGCATCTATTCCACTTTAGTGTACCTGAATAATCTTGCGAGAAAATATAAAATCACACCAATCATCACCTTAGACTAACCACTGTTTTGGAAAGCTTCACGTATCCTTCATGACAGAGCACATAACACCAGTATTAAGGACACGGTTCTCTTGTTGGGCTCATTTCATACTCTGATGAACCTTCTAGGAGCAATTGGTTCCCTGATGGATGGTTCAGGCTTACGTGAAATCTTGCATGAGGTTTATGGAGAAAATTCGGTTGTACATATGTTAAGTGGTAAGTCCGTAGCAAGAGCCTTCCGTGCGCACATGATGGTTGACCTCGCATTAAGTGCATTGCTTGTGGAGAATGTTTTTCTGGAGACCAATAACGGAATACATAGAACTATCAACGATGCTTACTCTCTCTACCAGAGTCTGATGTCGGGTGAGATTACTGTAACGAGCTAGTGCTCCACCTCTTCTTCAAGAAGCCCAGAAAAAAATAGAAGAACGAAAGTCAGAACTTATTAACACATCAAAAACAAGTCAGTTGTGGCTTGCATACCAGCGCATGTTGACTACAGCAAGGAAACTTGTGGCAGCAGACCGAACAGGAAGCTGGGAGGATCGCCTTGATGCTATAGCAGAGTGCATTCCCATATTCGCTGCAGCAGGACACTTCAATTATTTGAAGTCGACATGCTTGTACCTGCAAACAATGTTAACGCTGCCATCGGTTAATCCAACAGTTCACGAAAGCTTTCAAAATGGGTTCGGAGTTATTAGAAGAAGCAACCGTTATTGGGCTGGGTTGTTTTCTGATCTAGTCATAGAGCAGGTTCTGATGAGATCGCTAAAATCCACTGGAGGTCTAACTCATGGGAGTGAAATGTCGGAGATGCAACGATCTTTGTGGGTGCTCTCAATGCCAGCATGATCCGAGTATAATCTGGCGATGCAAACTCTTACTCACACAGCATATGTCACTAGTGAACAACATAAAGAAGCCGAAACGTCAAGAATGTCACGTGATATCAGTGACACACGTCGCATTCTTGCACGACTGCAGCCCATCTCACCACTTGACGGAGACAAATCATTGAGAAACATTGTCACTGGCGTCATAGCGGATTCCTCGGTCAACGTCCATAATTTATTTTCAGTTGGGGAAGAGCTTGCGAAGAAATTATCTGGCAAAGACCTGTTCACTGTGAAGTGGAAGCGTGCTGATAAAGTCAAAACTCTAGCATCCGCGAGTAGTGTTAAAATCAGCAACGATATCTCCGTCGATTCGAATCTTTTGTTTCAAAGACTGTTAGTTGTCGCTAATGCAGGCAGCACATCTTTAGAGGAGACCTTAGCTCATGAATTATGTGCCTACCCACCAGCTTTATTTGAGTCACCCAGCATGATGCGTAAGGCAGACAAAGCCCCACTGGCCCATGTGATACTAGAGTTCAGCAAGCATCAGACCGCACAGTTTGAGGAAACGGAGCCAGACAATATTCTGTATGTCTTAGACGGAGGATCTTTGTTACATAGGCTACAATGGTGTAAAGGCAGTTCGTACGGCAATATCGCTGCATCATTTGCTGAGTATATAGTTCGTAAATATGGCACATCAACCATTGTGTTTGATGGGTATGGATCACCATTAACGAAAGATGTTACACACCGCCGTCGAGTTGGATCCTGTGCTGGTCCAACAGTGCATTTTATGACATCGATGGAATTCGTTGGCAAAAAGGACAGTTTCTTGTCCAACAAAAGTAATAAGGAGCAAATGATCGACCTCATAACAGTCCACCTAGAGAAAGTAGGTTGCACAGTGCTTCACGCTGACGGAGATGCTGATGTTCTGATAGCCACAACAGCAGCCACAGCTTCCAAAACCTATCACACTTTTGTGATTGGAGAAGACACAGACGTACTACTTTTACTCCTATATTACTCACAACTGACTCCATTCCGCCTCGTCTACCGCAGTGACATAAATACAAGAAAAAACGTTAAGCCCGATTGTGACATACACCTAATTCGTGAAAGTCTCAGTCCAAGCTTGTGTGAACATCTCCTCTTTTTGCATGCCTTTACTGGTTGCGACAGCACATCACGAGTGTATGGGCTTGGAAAGCAGAAGGCATTTATAAAAATGCAGAAAGACTCTAGACTTGGAGAAATAGCTTCTGTATTTTGTTTTCCTGGCCAGCCAGCAAGCGCAATAATCGAAGCCGGGAATAAAGCAATGGTTCTATTGTTTGGGGGTGATGATCACATCGACCTCACTCGTCTTAGACATCACATGTTCAGTGCAAAAGTCACAACAGCCAAATGTTTCGTAGCTCCAGAAAGACTGCCACCAACTGCGTCTTCCACCAAATTCCACTCTCTTCGCACCTACCACCAGCTCCAGGTGTGGAAGTCGAAACCTGCAAACGCTACAGAATGGGGCTGGCAAGAAAGGAATGGTGAGCTCCACCCAATCTTATGTGATCAACCACCAGCTCCAGCGAATTTGCTCACCATTGTTCATTGCAACTGTGTTACCGGATGTGCAACAACGCATTGTACTTGCAGAAAGCATGGCCTTCCATGTGCTATTGCTTGTGGTGTCTGCCAAGAAACTGAATGTTTTAACTGTTTAAATGAATATAGTGAGGACAGTGTTAGCGTAGGCGATGGCGATGTAGATGTGTAATTAGCCTCCAAAAGTCTTTCGTCTTCCCATTCTTTTGCTTTCGAATATTTTTGCTTTATATATAGGTGTTATGTTTCTATAAAACGAATTGTCTTGTACACTGTATTATGGTATGACCTTCTATTTGCTATTTCTTGGGGTGTGGGCCAAGAAACTGAATGTTTTAACTGTTTAAATGAATATGGTGAGGACAGTGTTAGCTTAGGCAATGACGATGTAGATGTGTAATTTTCCTCCCAAAGTCTTTCGTTATTCCCATTATTTTGCTTAAGAATATTTTTGTTTTATGTATAGTACTTATATTAAAGCGACCTTTGATTTAAAGAAAGAAACAAGATTTTTTCAAACGTACAACGATTATCAGGGTTGCCAGAACCCAAGAAAGGTAGAAGTGTAGATTTTCCCAATTTTTTCAAGGTTTCTTCTTCTTCTTTTTCTACAGGTTGGGCACAGGGAGCACAAACGATACGTCGTTGGCAAGGGGGTTCTGTAAGCTTTCCAATGCGGCATGCTTCATGTCCCTGTGACAATTAGGGAGGATGCTAGATCTAACAAACATAAGTTAGACCACTGTAAAAAATCTACAGAGTGACCCTTCTTGGTCCGTGGTTCCGAATTTTTATCTCCCTTACTGTTGAACCTACGTCCTTCATTTTTTAATGTTATTGTTACCAATATCTGGTCTACGCGTGGGAAGTTTTCTGAAGGCGTATGAGGACGTACAGTGTTGCAAGGGTCCAAGAAATATCAATTTAGAAGAGAAAAAAACAAAAAAATCAACTTTCTTCTTCTTCTTTTTCTAGGGGTTGGACATGATCGGTACAAAAGTCACTTCGTTGGAATTTGTTGTCTATGAGCGTTTCAACGAGGTATCATTCATGTCTCTATGTCAATTAAGAGGACTACTAGAGCCGCCAACGTAAAGGTCTACGATTTTTTCGAAAAACCATGGTCCGCCATTTTGAAACCCGTTTTTGGAGGTGTTCCCGTGGTCCGATTTTGTCGGATTTTGGATATTTTCATCAGGTGGGGTACCTAAACAAAATACAGGTGTAAAACTAAAGGTTGCAATTTTGCCTAGGTCAAATCGTATTTTGACTCGACTATAGTTGTTCTCGGACCAAAAATAGTGTTAACATTGTAGAATCATATACTCATACATGCTATGTGCTTACGTGCCTGCCATACTACTTAAATGTTTTCCCAGTTTAAATAAAATATTCGAGAATCCTAATTTTATTATTATGTGCGGGTAATTAGTTTAATTTGTATATGTACGATAGGTCGAATTTTTTATGTAAAGTGCTGCAACCTTAAAACTCAATTTGTCGAGGTTAATAATTTGAAAGATTGAATTATTATTAAAATATATGTATATGTTGAGATATGAATATGTGTGGAATATGAATATAATATTGAAGTGAAATGTATAATGTTGAAGTGAGTAGATAAATATGTATAAAGGGTCTTAATACTTATGTATAAAGTACCCCGAATGGTTCTTGGTTGCCATAGTTACGAAATATCCGATAAATATATAAAATGGAAAAGTTGTAAAATACCGCGGCATGTTAGATATTCTCGTCAAACTTTGTAATGTAATTAAGTAATCTATGTAACAACTAACATCGTATGTAATATACTAACTGCATGTAGCATGGGATTTAGGCAGGTCATCGTAACCCTAATGCGTCCTTGAATCCACCATCAAATTAGTAAACTAAGATCTTTCTCGAGAACTACACTTCAATTTCCGTCCCTCCTATACGAATCCTCAAACTTCACCAGTATTTCCTTCTTAATAGTTGTCTTTACCATACCACCAAAATCCTTCTGAACTTGGAAAATTCCCGTGCAGGCCAGGGTTGGCAAAAACATGGTTTTTATTGAAAAAAAAAACATTTTTTGGGTTTAAACAAGGTTTTTTTGGTTTAAATAATTTGCTCTATATATTTACATTACATATGGACAGAAATAAGTTCGTTTCGCCTTGGTGTTATTATGCAACAACCGGGTTATGCCGGAAGGGGTTACATAAGCTTAAAGCGGAATCCAAACCGCTTCCCAGCTTACATCCGAGAGAAATTGTTCTCCGTTTGGACTCGAAACCGGTACTAATTGACCACAAATGCTATGAGTCTGCAGACTCACTCACTCCTGATAAAAAATACGTTGTACTGATCTTTACATATTTGTTAATATAATTGTTAAGTCATTTCAGGACATACAGAATTACGTATAAATCGGGAAACTCGCGCCTTAGCCATTGGGAAAATCCTGTTATTATTTTAAATGGAAAGCAAATCCCGTTATTACTTTACATATAAAATTTTAAGGTCAACGTATCATAATCAGTACGCTAAAACTGAGGTAACAAATTACAAATTTAGTATGTAGATATCAATTCAATAAAAGTAAAGCAAAGTCCAATCTAAGCTAATGTTGGAAGCTGCGTAGGCAGTCGATAAATTTTGCCAATGTCTTTCAATATATTTAAGCAACTTTTGCTTCTTTATAAAACAACAGGCATTCAGGCAAACGGAAATATACAATTTGGTTTCGTTTCGTATGTTTAGACTTAACATTCTTACATAATACTGAGGTTATCAAGGAAAATACTTTCGCCTAAAGTGACATCCGAACTGCTACTTTGTTTACACTTGAAAGAAGGGTTGTGGTTAGACCGAGAATTGAACATGGGACGCCTTGATTAAAAGGTGAAAAGGAGATAAAACTAATGCAGAGTGTTTGATATGTGGAAACGTCCGTTTTAAAGGTCTTTATTTTTCATTTTTCTCTGTTTGGTTTAAACCAGTTAGGTTTTTTGAAAATAAAAACAGATGGCTTAAACCATCTTGGTTTAAACCAGCCAATCCTGGTGCAGGCATATATATAGTGCAAGTCTAACGATAAATATGTGTAATTAGTAGTACAAAGCAACATTTATTGAAAGATAGTAAACCAATGACAGTATTGGTAACATGGTCATAATGATAAGATTGACGAAACTTTGATCTTTTAAACTCCCGAAATGGAAGAAGTGTTGATGAACACCTTTACAAACTGAATATGTGTTTAATTCTTTATAAAACCGAATAAATAGTATTAACGTATATACATCCTTATGTGCAAAGATAAGAAATGCAAGAATACATGAAAGAATATAATATGAATACTATGATTCTACAATGTGGACAATGTGGACACCAGAATCATATACTCATACATGCTAAGAATACATGAAAGAATAGAATATGAATACTACTTTTATAGTGTTGTGCATTTTGTTTTAGAAAAGTAAGGAGAGAGAACCGTTCACAACTGGTGTTGAAAGTTTTATTACCCTATTTCACTAACATGTAAGAGAAAAAACATGGGAGATTTGATTTTATTATTTAAAAATCCAGCACTATTATGAAATTGAAAATTCCCACAATTCTGGAAACACCTCTCGTATAATCTATATATATAAAAGAGAACGTACAAATCCTTTGTTAGCTCATCACGCTAATACGGCTGAACCAATTTCTTTCATTTTTGGGGGGTTATTAAGATTTGGACCCTATATGGTTTTTATCATATCACTTTAATTTTCAATTACCAGTGTCTTGAGATAATTGACCATTCAAGTGTCCATAACGTAGAAATCCTTTGTTAGCTCATCATAGCTAAATCTAAACGTATTTATATGCAACCCACATGACCGTGTCACTCGGCGGGTTAACATAAATGACAGGCGATATAATGTTAACATTTACTACAATCTTCTATGGTTTTTATCATATCACTTGAAAGAGAAAAAATAAAAATTATCTAAGTAACAAAGTTTATTGCGTTCCGGAGTGACCCCAGCGAAGCGGGGTGAACGCTGCT
Organism: Thermobia domestica; assembly: GCF_964235325.1. Taxonomy (NCBI): domain Eukaryota; kingdom Metazoa; phylum Arthropoda; class Insecta; order Zygentoma; family Lepismatidae; genus Thermobia; species Thermobia domestica. The sequence continues at coordinate 20,951,753 of NC_137455.1, forward strand.
AGTCAATATTAAATTAAATTCTACTTATAATAGCAAAACATGACAGTCAGTCCAAAAATATCGTTAATTCCTTAGAACAAACGATCTAACTAATAGATGTCACTACTTACGTTGCCTGTTTGATACCAACAGATGTCGCTAGCGTGTAGACAGATTTAGAACTATTGCGACTATACAGCGGTCCAAAGGCTTCCGATCAAGAACTAACAATAATAATAATGCAGCTTAGCTGTAATTACTTTAATAACTGTGTACTCTATACGCAATATCCATTAAAACAAGTCTATAGAAGAGTAGATCATTCAAGAAACAATGTGTTTTCAGTTTATTTCAGTCCAAGAGTACATAAATAAAAGGGCAAATGTTCATTAGATAGCTGTAATTTCTGTTCGTTCAGCGATTTAAAAAAACTTTTTACAATGTCGAAAACTTCCCGAGCTATATAAAAATGGAAAAGTCAGTTACTTCCTGCCATATTCGCAATCTATCGCTTTTTTTCTTTTTGTGGAAACGATAACTCACATCCACTGCAATGAAAAAAAGCGACATAAAAATCTTCTTCTTTTTGTGTGCATATATATGAAAAAGCGAAAATGTATGTACTGTATGTATGTATGTGTGTGTGTGTATGCTGTCGCGTTTCAGTTTTTTTTTCTAAGGCATTTTTATAGTATTGTAGATTTAAAAAGTCAGGGAAGAGAACCGCTCACAGACCTGGTGTTAAAAGTTTTACTGCCCTATTTGGCTAACCTGTAAGAGAAAAACATGGAAGATCGGATTTTGTATAAGGTCGTGACGTTAGGTCACGTTTTCTCAGCTTTTATGTAGGAAAAGGATTCAAAAAATAAGGAAATTGTGACGGCGTTGTGTATTCAGGGTACCCAGTTGATGATGTGTTTTTCTTACTTTGTTTAAGAAAAAAAAAATAAAAAAAGGTCACAAAATGTATATCGTTTCATAATAACCAACGCTGTTTCAAGCAGGAAAAATTTTCAGTTATTTTAACTGATACAAAATATTTATGAAGTTTAATAAATATATTTAATTCTATTTAACTTTGTTCTGGAATACACTGTAAGGAAAATCAAAGATAGCAACCAGGGCTTAGAGTTGAACGGTATTCACCAGGTTATGGCATATGCTGATGATCTAAATTTAATAGGGGATAATAGGAGAACAATAGAAAGAAATGCAGAGATTTTATTAAACGCTTGCAGGAACATGGGTTTAGAAGTGAACGAAAAGAAAACTAAATACATGGAAGTGCGTCGGGACCGTAATACGACAAATTGTGGATGCGTTAAAATATTAAATAATACTTTTGATAAAATGTATACTTTCAAATATTTAGGATCAATATTATCAGACAAAAACCATATTCACGAAGAAATTAAATGTCGACTAAAAGCAGGGAATTCGTGTTACTATTCGGTTCAAAATCTCTTGTCGTCACGAATTCTGTCGAGGAATTTGAAGCTTAAAATATATAAAACGATAATCATGCCTGTTGTTCTGTATGGTTGCGAAACATGGTCGCTTACTCTGAGGGAAGAACAGAGACTGAAAGTATTTGAGAACAAAATCCTGAGACGAATATTCAGACCCAAGAAGAACGGGAATGGAGAATGGCGGAAACTTCATAACGAGGAACTACATAATTTACATGGTTTACCCAACATTGTTAGGGTCGTCAAGTCTAGGAGGCTTAGGTGGGCAGGTCATGTAGCTAGAATGGAAGAAAGTAGAAACGCTTTCAAAGTCTTGACTGGAAGACAATTGGAGAACGACCATTAGGAAGACCTAGGCGCAGATAGGAGGACAATATTAAGACGGATCTCGCAGAGATAGGAATACAAAGTAAAAACTAGATCCAGTTAGCTAAGGATAGAAGTCAGTGGAGAGCTTTTGTGAACGCGGCATTGAACCTCCGGGTTCCATAGGCCATAGAGTTAGTTAATTAGTTAGTTAATTCTAGCTGTTCTACTCGAACGTTGCAAGTAACCCTTGCATTATCTTTTTCGCAATTAGCCTATAAATTTACAACGATATATTGTATTTTTAATTATATTCTTTATATTCTTTGGGCAAAATGTCTGATCTTGTATATAAAATATGCACTAGCCAGCTGGATTAAGAAGAAGAAGAAAAGAAAATATATAATATAAAATCAATGTATTAAATAAATGAATGTGTTGTTGTTGTTATCACCAAGACATGTTTTAGTTATTGCTATGGTGACAGAAGTAAGGTTACAGGTATAATGTAAAATTACCTTGGAAGAATCATAACGTTTATAAAAAAGGAAGGTGAACAATAAACGACAGTTTGCATTATGTCAATTTAGTTTACTCATTGTGTGGCTCAAACAACGATAAAATAATATCGTTAAGGATCAGGAGGTGACAGACGGTTACATAATATATGGTGCCGAAACGCCGAGAGACCTTGTGTATCGCTTCGAAGTTGTAGTAAGACGATCACAATTGAGCCAAATACTAATTTCACTATTTTGAGAAGTGGGACAAAAATATATAGAAGTGCCAAGATGATCGATATTGAACACGAAGTGGTTGATAAGAGTACGAATGAGACTGGAACAAATCGTACTGAAAGTGTGTTGGATCTTTTCAAACAACTTTCCCAACAACTTAAGGATGGATTCTCTCAACAGCAACAACAACTTAAGGATGAACTAACTCAACAGCAACAACGACTTGAGAATGAACTATCTCAACGACTTAAGGATGAACTTTCCCAACAACTTAAGGATGAACTCTCTCAACAGCAACAACAACGTAAGGATGAATTTTCTCAACTTTCCCAACAACTTAAGGACGAACTCTCTCAACAGCGACAACAACTTAAGGGGGAATTACATCAACTTCTTGGTAGTAAGTTGGACCAACAGCAGCAGCAATTCGATACTAAGTTAGTCGGAATACAGCAGCAGTTGATCCAGATGAATCATCAAATGGATGCAAACTTTGAGCAATACGATAATAAAATGGAACGAATGTCACGGAGGTTCACCGAGATCCAGGATTCGATAGAAGCCATTGAAATGATCACGAACGAACATGCTAACCATATTCGTGAGATAAATGGTGAAATCAGTTTCCTTAAGGAAGTGTATTACGTACAAATGAAGAACGTGATGGTGGGCACAGGAATAATGGTCATCCAGTTTTTATTAGAGACGATGTACACCCTCCTAGAAGAATTGTGGAAGATAGTGATACTTCAGACTGCCAGGAAGACAGTACGAAGAGGGAAAGAAGAGCAATTTCTTTTTATCCTATCTCTACTTTTAATCCTAGAAGTAAAGGTGTGCCAGGTAGTTCTGTAAACTTTAAATACCGCCAAACAGGTAACTCAATAAAGTTTAGTGAGATCAAATCTTTAACAAAATTCAGTGGTTAGCCAGAGGACATTCCGGATAGAGTATTTCTTGAAAAGTTCGAGGACGAGTGCGAATTAATGGGTGTAAATGAGACCCAGTTTTTGAAAATTTTACCGCACATCTTGTTGCCCCCATGCCTAACGTGGTTTCAAGCTATTAAGGAGACACTGTGTCCAACTATGAAAACGATTTCATATTGGCCAATAGGGATGCATTACTTCGTACAAGACCTTTTAATCCTAAGGTGCATAAAAATATCACTGAATTTGTAATTTCAACCTATAACGAATTAAAATCTCTTAACCCTAATCATCCTGAAACCAGAATAATCGCTTCAATACGTATTATGTTGCCTTTTAGATTACAACAAATGTTATGAGCACAGTGTATCAACTTCAATCATGCTTGTGCAACACTTTGAAAGTCAGTTTTTAATGCAAAATAATAATAGAGGGCAAGACAGAGGTCAGGGTAGTTTTGGCCGTAGTCATATTAATTATGCCGCTGTTTACAATCTTAGCGTTTAACATGGAAATAGTAATAATAACAATCACTCGTACAATAGAACAAATAGTAGAAATGTTACCGGTAATATGACGCAATCTAACCGTAGAAATGGTAACTGGCATTTCAGAAATAGCCGGTATCAAAATAGAAATAATATGGTTTTTCAGAATAGATTCGTAGATGGCAGAAATTGTCGTTGCCCGTCAGCTGCAATTCTTCGGTTTTCTTCGGAGCAAACGAAGCGACACAGTTTTCCTCCTTACAATCCATTTGGGCAAATGATGTAGAAAGCAGCAGCTGCACGGCATACTCCCTGGTTCTATTTCTTTTTTTTTTTTTTAAAAAAAAAAAAGCTTCGTCTTGGTCAGTAGCCTTAACCAAGGTACCCGTGATCAAAATTTGGTAACTCTTCGGTCCACTCGTCTGGTTTCCAGGGCGCATACAGACAAACACATACACTCTCTCTCTCGCTATATATATATATTAGTGTGTCCGTAAAGTTGCGTATATCCTTTGAATCAAGAACGTTAAAGACCTGAGAGTTAAAACAAATGTAACGTGTTCTATATAGATATTTCCGAGATCATGACCAATGTTGGAGCTTTTAACGATTTTGTGTAGTAACAAAAGAAAGTACCGAAAGTGTAAAAAAAACTGTATAAAATGAAGAAAATCAACATTCAATCACAGAAAACTGATTTCTTGCGGGTGAATCCCTGTTTTTATGTGTAGTATGCATCAACATTTATTCATTGGTGCGAAAATGTGACAGAGTTGATGCAGTGTTGCCATGTAAAATGACTAATGCAAGTCCGTAAAATGGATGATTTTTGATAGAAACGCGGCCCCTGGTACAACAGTACGCTGTATATTTGTATAATTTTACTACTTGTAAATCCTTATTTTATTAGGGCGTAAGATATTTTAAAATATGTACTAGGCTGATTATGGAATTCGAAGAAGAAAAAGAAAAAGAAAAATATTAATTATAATACCGATATAAGAAGATATTCATATGTTTTATATGTTTTTAAATAATAGGATTTTGTGCCGGAACACCGAGAATAGGTTGTATCGTTTAGAAGTAAAGTAAAAACGAGCAACATTGAGCCTGATATTAATTGTACCATCTTAAGAAGTGGCAAGATAATATCTCGAAATATCGTGAGTGCTACGGATAGCCAAAATATACACACTGATATGAATTTTCCAGAAAACATGATGGATGTTTTAAAGGGAATATCGGAACAAATTAAGAGTCAAGGTCGGGATCAAGCTCAAAAATTTAAACAGTTACATAAAAAGATGAATCAGCAATTTGAAAAACTGGACCAAAAGGTGAATCAACAAGCTCAACATTTTGATTAAAAGTTAGATCAATTGCAGCAATATAACGATGGCAAATGGGACCAAATACAACAACAATTAAGACAAATGAATCAGCAAATTACAGTTAGGTTAGAGCGTTATGATGAAGAAAGGGGCAAGATAGTACAGAGATTCAACGAGGTTCAAGACTCTGTAGATAGTATAGAAACAACGGAGAAAGCAAATTTTGAATTTACATTAGTGAAATTTACTGAATTTTCACAAAAGCATACTGCGTATTGGTTGGAACAGACTATCCTAACTTTTCTTTTGAATCGAATATTTTTGATTGTCTTATGGATGCTGCGTGTATGGTTGATTTTGGTATGTATCAATGTGTGAAAAGTTACGATCGTTTTCGTCTACTGAATGCTATTGATTACTTGAACTCACAGTTTCATGTTGAGTATATATCATGTCATGATACTAATCCTGAAGATGAAGTAATGGTAATAGAATCATTTAATGATATGTACACGACTTTGGTTCATGTAGCAGGAAGAAAGTTGATTCCAGTATTCGTGAAATTCAGAAAGAAAACGTGTGTTCCCACCAATGTTTGTAGTGATTGGCCGATTGAGTTGAATCTGTCGAATTGTACATTCAACGAAAAGATCAAAATGATGTTAGTAGACAATCCGAAGATGCTTTCACAGAACGTGACGCAGTGCGTTGTTTTCCATCATCCAAGTGTGATATTGCAAAATTTGGAAAATCCACTGATCGTGCAATACAGTAATAACCTGAACCAAACGAACGTTAATCGAAACCAAATTCGATACATTCATGTGAGATTAAAGTGTAATTCCAATGTACAAGATGATGTTAAATTCACGAGTAACGGTAATGTAATCGAACCTAATTACAATAGGAATAGAAACTGTGGTAGGACAGGTTACCGTGAATATTGTAGAAAAAATAGGTACAGACACATCATCTCGCCACCAGTAAAACGAATGAGAACTGAACCTAATTTTACTGGTAAGATAACCGAACCTAACCTTAGTAGTAACAGTAATAGTGATTATGTAAATCAACCTAATCCTAGTGTAGTACGATTACGTACACCTAAGAAGCATGTAAGCGTTAGATCTAATTTCGTTCGATGGGGACTGTAGAAATCTTATAGATGGCAAAAATTCTCAAAGTAAGAAACCAAGAACTGTAGAAGTAAATAACGCACAATACTGTATTTCTGACTTCCAATGCAACTTAAATGAATTCGTTGGTCATGTAACTTAAATTAAAGTTACGGCATCTGAGAAAACCGTACTCAATTGATTTTCGCTTTATTTCAGTTGAAATATCATTATGATTTCGTTTGTTATTCGTATTTTTATGATGTTAAGATGTTAATTATTATGTTATGTTCTGATTATTATTATTATATTTCAATCTTAATCTATATCTTGTTTAACTATATCTTATAACCGATCATCTTATGTTCAAAGAACAACTATATGAATATCACATACATCTTTTTCAAAACCTTCTTCGTGATGCCTAAGTAAATAATTATTAAATTGTAACAAGCATTCAATGGACCCGAAAAAAAGGACTTAAAATCAAATAACTTGTAAATCAAATTTCGAATGTGCCTTATCGTCGTTGAAACGTATAAATAAATAAAGACAATGATAAAATTTAAAATAAATATGATAATAATATTGTTATAAAATTAAATATGATATATATGTATATTTATATGAATTGTAATTTTCAAGTATACGAGGTGCATTCGAAAACTCTAATGATTAACATGTAAAGGTAAACGGTCTAGAATTCTTTTTCAATTATTGAGTAAATAAATAAAAAGAAAAGTCCTTCGAGCGCCATAATATACAACAGTATGTTGTATATTTGTATAATTTTACTACTTGTAAATCCTTATTTTATTAGGGCGTAAGCTATTTTAAAATATGTACTAGGCTGATTATGGAATTCGAAGAAGAAAAAGGAAAAAGAAATATATTAATTATAATATCGATATAAAAAGATATTCATATGTTTTATATGTTTTTAAATAATAGGATTTTGGAATGTCGTTGTTAGGACAACAACAGAAATAAATAAATGGATTTATTCAACGGAGTTGATATTTTAATGACTCAATAATTTAAAAGAACCGTTATACTGGCAACCGGTGCAACCCTGGCAAAATTACTGCAACTGGTGTGTTTGAGGTTAATTAATGATCAGCAATAAGAATTTGCACATAATTGATAACCTGAGTTTTTATGCAAAAATTTGCGATAAAAAAATATTCACCTACGGCTGGCAACCCTGGAAAGTTCTAATAAAACATCAAAAATGTTAGGGAAATTTTTTGCTGACCACATCATCTCCAAAAAATCTATGGCCCTCCCGTTCTCCGGACTTAACATAACCTGATTTTTTTTCTTTAGGGGTTACCTAAAAAATGTGGTGTATAAGAATAACCCCAGGACCATTGAGGACCTGAAGATGAACATTGAAACAGAAATGCAATCAATCACTAGAAACACTCTTAAAAAGGTGTGAAGAAACATGGTGAAGTATGTAAATTTGTATTTACAAGAACATGGCAACCACTTCGAGCATTTCCTGTTAAGCGTTCTTCTCTTTACACGATGATTTCAGAGTTGCCATCAGCAGGTGAATAATTTCTTTATCGCAATTTTTTTTTGCACAAAACTCAGGTTATCAATTATGTGCAAATTCTCATTGCTTATCATTAATTAACCTCAAACACACCGGTTGCAGTAATTTTACGACAACAGTGCTGGCGCGGGCCACGTTTCTGTCAAAAAATCACCCATTTTACGGACTTACATTAAATAGGCCTTTTACATGGCAACACTGTACATATACACAGGGATTCACCCGCAGGAAATCAGTTTTCTGCAACTGAATGTTGATTTTCTTCATTTTGTACGTTTTTATTTTATACTTTCGTTACTTTCTTTCGTTACTAGACAAAATAGTTACAAGTTCCAACATTGGTCATGATCTCGGAAATATCCACATAGAACACGCTTACATTTGTTTCAAATCTCAGGTATTTATCACTCTTGGTTCAAAAGATATATTGCAATCTAACTTTGGGTTGCGCAACTTTACAGACACACTGTATATATATATAATAAAAAAATCAAATAGAGGATGAAAATACGGTAAAATCAATGTACAATGTTTTTTAGCAATTGGAGAGCTCTCTCGTTTGGGTTATGTATAGAAACAATTTTCTTTATTGATCCATAAACCAGTGGTTCCCAACCTTTTTTGAATTGGCACACGCCCACAACATCACGACACACTTGTTTACAATACAATGGGATATCGAGAATTTGAAGTCTGAAAGGAATAGTCAAAAAATCGAATTATCGAGTTTTTCGAGTAATCAATTTTCGAATTATCAAGATTCCCACAATACAAATTCGAGATACCGGAGTTCAGCGTTCCTCATTAAAAATGAGCATATGACCTCTACAACTCGAAGTTTTATTCATTCAACCTCTATAACTCGAAGTTTTATTCATTCAGCCTCTATAACTCGAAGTTTTATTCATTCAACCTCTATAACTCGAAGTTTTATTCATTCAACCTCTATAACTCGAAGTTTTATTCATTCAACCTCTATAACTCGAAGTTTTATTCATTTAACCTATATAACTCGAAGTTTTATTCATTTAACCTCTATAACTCGAAGTTTTATTCTTTCAACCGCTATAACTCGAAGTTTTATTTATTCAACCTCTATAACTCGAAGTTTTATTTATTCAACCTCTATAACTCGAAGTTTTATTTATTCATCCTCTATAACTCGAAATTTTATTTATTCAACCTTTACATCTCGAAGTTTTATTCATTCAACCTCTATAACTCGAAGTTTTATTCGTTCAACCTTTATAGCTCGAAGTTGTGAAAATTAAATAAGATGATTAATAAAAATAAAATACTGTACATGCATTGTTTTGGAGGGAGCTTTCATGTCTAGACATGAGCAAACCACAATTACAGTACACATTAGCAACAATGACAATTACGTGAAAGCTTAGCGCTATAGCTTCGAGTTATCGAAAGCTTATCAGGGTTGTAACTTTTAAACATTGGACTTGTATAGGTTATTTTAACATTAAGTGTTATGTAGAGTTTAAGGTAATATGCAAAAAAAAATCGAGTTATCAGGGAATTCGGGTTACCGATGTCGATGTGTATAAATTATTCTATAAAGTAAGTGATTACATGTAGTTCTGAGCATTATTGCTGCTAATTGGAGGTGTTGACTGGTACAACCTGTATAAAAATGGATTTTAATCAATTATTAAATGTTTCATGATTATTTAACTCTAAAAGGTTGGGACACATCGTGTGGATCTGCACGACTCACCGGTTCGGAACCGCTGTCGTAAACAAATCAACCTTGAAATTACATTACTAAATAACTGTTTATGATGAATACGGCTAACATATTTCTATCTTTTTCTTTTCTAATAATAATAATACTTTTTTTTTTTTTTTTAAATGCATCACGTATTTGCATTATAGTCAGCAAAATTCCTCTTGATGAATTTATTGTTCAGAAAGTCATAACGTTACATGTTTAAATAGGAGTAAAATCTTACAATGATGTTAGTGCATAATGAAATAGAAAAAGTGGAAAATGAAACATGTGTTAATCAATAGATGTCTTCGAGCCTAGCAAAACAATTAGCCTATATTTGTCAGACTAAATTGTAGTTTTCAAGGAAATTGACAAAACAATGTTTATGGCGCTAAAATCTGTAGTTCGTGTCCAACAAATATAGGATTAAAACAACCTATAAAAACAACCCTGTCATGTTTTTCGTTATAATACTAAAAGCATTGTTTCCAATTTAATGGTTTTCCTACCAAAATATAGTAGTTTTCAATGTTTTTTTTTGGGGGGGGGGAGGGAAATTTTCAGTCTATTGACGGATGAGAAAATTTGATGTGTCCGTGAATCACTTTTGGGAGAAATGGAGTGGATTTTTAGACTTTCAAACTATGCTATACTTCAATGACGGGTCTAGCCGGGAGCAGGGGCTTAGGCCCCCAGTGTTTTGAGTGACAAAAATAATTTAAGCTTCTGCTTTTATATTTTGAAATTTTAT